>NW_021211786.1:0-1372 GCF_002162155.2 Triticum dicoccoides | reverse complement strand
GAGCCTTTGAGCGCATCGGCGAGGCTAAGGGTGGCCGGTGGCCACGAGGGAGCTCGTCGGCGGCGGCGAGCGTGTTCGGTGAGGTGGGAAACGGCGAGAGAGGGAGCAGGGGAGGAGTGAGAGAGGTCGGGCGGATCGGGACGTCACCGGGCATTCATCCACGCGGCCAGGGGAAGCAGGAGGTGGCCAGGGGAAGCAAGAGGTGGCCGGGGCGCGTGGCCGCGCGCGCCGGGCGCGTGCCCGTCCTCCTGGCAGAGGAGGAAGGCGACAGGGGAGGGAGGCGGCGGTGGGCTGGGCCAGCGGGAGGAGCTGGCCAGCTGGGCCGGCTACAGGTAAGTGGCCCAGGTAGGCTTCTGTTCTTTTTATTTTTTTCTTCTGTTTTGTTTTATTTAATTTATTTTGCCACTGTTTTGAATTTAAAAATAATTCAAACAATGCCAAAAACTCCTCTGAATATTTTATATCGCTAAATGGACTTTTCCAAAAGCTTATAAAATATATCAGGGGTATTTGAAATTATATTCTAATTATATGAATATAATTCAAATTCAAATAGCTAATGAATTAAATCCAAAGTCCCAAAAATAATTCCTTAAAAATGTTCAATATTTTGGTTGGGACCAGAACCCTTACCAAAAATTATCAAACATTTAAGAAGAGCATTTTGGAGCAATGAATGAGATTTCTAGGGTTTTTGCCCCTCTTTTATTTAGGGTTTTGAGGCTTCTAAATTCCTCAGTTCAGGTTTCAAAAAATTAAACATGATGCACACATGAGCTAGCCTAGAGCACTACCAGCAGCTAGGGATGTGACAACTCACCCCCACTAAACAAGAATCTCGTCTCGAGATTCAAGCGTAGGGTAAGATGAAGGGGAAACGCAAACTAGTATAATCTTCACGATCCAGGTTGCACTTCAAATGAACGTTGATTTGAACACCATCTTTGTCTTGTCGTCTTGCTCTGAGAACTCCAGCTAATCATGACAAGAAGAGGAAAGGAAAACTCTGGAAGGATCGGTCTTCTCGAAGATCGAACAACTCAGGATTAACTCCCGGAATGAGACATAACAGCATCTCTCGAGCTGAAAGACGAAGTACACATCCATAGGAATTGGAGTGAAGCAGATGACGAGGTTCGCTAGGTAGACAACAATTCCACACTTAAGAAGGTGGTAAACGATTGTCAACGTAGCGAGGAGTTGAGTTGCCATGATACCATAACGATACACCTTAGGGAAGGTGACTCGTAGAGATATCCCCTTAAGTGGCAAAAAGAATTACTTTTGATTCAGAGATCATTGAAACTCTTTATACCAGCCCAAGGCAATCACAAGCGATCATTTGGAGGGGGTCGGTAGAATGGCATACCCG
>NW_021211785.1:0-1436 GCF_002162155.2 Triticum dicoccoides | reverse complement strand
TCAAAGCAGCCCAAGTAGCGGGAATAGGATATAATCTACAATGTTCAGACCACCATACACATGCAAAACTAGTGAAAGCACAAACAGTAGCAGCAACCCGTCTCTCCTCGGGATATTGTAAACATGTAAAACGTTGTTCAGTTTCTAACTCCCAAGTAAGATATATATCAGGAACATATCTACCCTCAAATGGTGGAATATTCAATTTCAGTTTAGGAATATGGACATCATCTCGTACCTGAGGTGGTGGTGCGGGCCTACCATTACGAATATATACCTGAGGTCGACCTGGTGGTGGTGGTGCTGGTGGCTGCACGTAGTTCAGATTTTGATCAACCTCATCCTCATAATCTCCCACATAATCATCATCCTCCTGGGTACCAGCAGCAGCAGTAGCAGGAGCCAAAGAAGCACCAACAGCAGTAGCAGCGGCACCAGAATGTTGTCCTGGCTCAATAGGAACACGTTGTGCTCGTCCATACTGATTCGGAAGGGGGCGTAGTTGTTGTTGTTGCAGAGGTGCGACAGGTGCAGCCGGTGGTGGAAGACGCGCAAGCAGTTCATTAAATCTGTTATCGAGCTTTGTTTCGAACGTATTCTCAAGGCCAGTAATCTTCTCCATGGCCTCTTCAAAATTATTCAGCACATCTTGCACCTGTTCAGTCATCATGTGCTGAAACTTATCATGAAGCTCCTTGTTCGATAAATTCTCCCAGTCAATCTCGTCGGCTTGTGATCCTGGCATGGTTAGCAGCAATAGAAACAAACAAGAATATGATCCTACAGACTACGAATAAGTGGTGGTGGTGGGTGTCACAAATCCGTCAAGCAAACCTCAAATTCTTACCAGTTCTTACCCAGCAGAAGGTGGTGATCGGCAACCGTTGTAGTCAAAACTCTCAAAGCTTGGATAGAGCGATTACCAGGGAGAGTCAAACGCACGATGTAGATGTATGTGGAGCTGGGAAGGCTTATAATATGGTAGCAAAAAGGGTCAGCAATAATCAATTCAGAGATGCAAAGTTGAATAAACGCTCAACGACGGTACTGTGCTCGTCCTAGGCTAGACTGTGCTAGAGACGCGAGCCTAGAACACCAACAAAATCACGGCGCGGCACGTAAACAAGGGAAAAGCACACTCTGAATTTTTTTTTCGCTCTTTTTTTTTTTGCGCTCTTTTTTTTGCGCTGCTTTTTTTTTGCGAAAAATCACTATAATGGCGAGTGTCTCAAAACTCTTCCTAGCTCAAACTGACAGCATGGGCACGAAATTTTTTCGACCAATTTTTTTTTTCGACTGCCCGGACCCAAAAACTGGAAACGGGTCAAAAAAAATTTTCCTACAATGGCACCTGTCTCAAAACACTCAGAAACACCTAAAAATAGGATGGCCAAATTTTTTTTCGAAAAATGCATTTTCGAAAAATTTTGGGCCTA
>NW_021211784.1:0-979 GCF_002162155.2 Triticum dicoccoides | reverse complement strand
AGAGGAAATAGCGGGATTTTTGCTCGACCAGGTCATAAATCCGAAGGGAGAATACTATTACCCGCTACCGCCCCCATGAAAACCACTTCCAATTGTCATCGTGCTCCGAAGGCACCAATTAGGCTAATGCCACTGGCTCCGAAGGCAACATGCATATGTAGGAGAAATTGTATATAGCTATACATGTGTGTATGTGTGAATTAATTAATATGGTGGTTTGTGAGACATTGATGATATATATATATGCATGATTGGTTCTACTAGAAATTCTATTTATATATATATATATATATATATATATATATATATATATATATTATATATATATGCATAACGTGTACAATGTGTAGTATCGTAAAATACCAGCAAATGAAAAAGAATTAAAATGGAAACACAAAATTAAATGAAAAAGAAATCATAAAACTAAAAAACTCCAAACCTTATAGTACCTGTTGGTCTTACCAACCGGTACTAAAGGGCTCCAGGCCCCCGGAGCTGGCTCGTGCCACGTGGTTGCCCTTTAGCACCGGTTCGTGCTGAACCGGTACTAAAGGGGGGCATTTAGTGTCCACACTTTAGTGACGGTTATGTAACCGGCACTAAAGGGCCTTACGAACCGGTGCTATTGCCCGGTTCTGCACTAGTGAAAAGAAAAACTGACGAACAGATTAACGAGCGAACGTTCGTTAACTGAAACTAAACGACGAATTTGTCCGTTAAAACAAACGAACGAGCAAACGCTCGCTAAATGAATAAATCGATAGAATAAACGATCTAATCTAGAAAAAACGAGAAAAACTAGGGTTTCTAAAAAAACCGGATCGGGTTTTCAAAACAAAACCGGACCACGGCGGCGGCGGCGGCTATACCTCTGGCGGGGCGAGGGGAGGCGGCGTGGGGCTCCGGCGGCGGCGGCTGGCAGCGGCGGCAGCGGCTACGGCGGCTACGGCGGCGGCGGCGCAAAGGCGGCGGCTACGGC
>NW_021211783.1:0-1704 GCF_002162155.2 Triticum dicoccoides | reverse complement strand
TCCCGGATGAGATCCCGAACGTCACGAGGAGTTCCGTAATGGTCCGGAGGTAAAGAATTATATATAGGAAGTGCTATTTCGGCTATCGGGACAAGTTTCGGGGTCACCGGTATTATACCGGGACCACCGGAAGGGTCCCGGGGGTCCACCGGGTGGGGCCACCTGCCCCGGGGGGCCACATGGGCTGTAGGGTGTGCGCCTTGGCCTGTATGGGCCAAGGGCACCAGCCCCAAGAGGCCCATGCGCCAAGAGATAAGGGAAAGGAAGAGTCCTAAAGGGGGAAGGCACCTCCGAGGTGCCTTGGGGAGGATGGACTCCTCCCTGGCCGCACCCTTCCTTGGAGGAAGGGCCAAGGCTGCGCCCCCCTCTCCCTTGGCCCTAAATATAGTGGGGGGAAGGGAGGGCAGCAACACCTAAGCCTTGGCGCCTCCCTCTCCCTCCCATGACACATCTCCCTTCTCCCGCAGCGCTTGGCGAAGCCCTGTTGGAATCCCGCTACTTCCACCACGCCGTCGTGCTGCTGGATCTCCATCAACCTCTCCTCCCCCCTACTTCAAGAAGGAGGAGACGCCACTGCTCCATACGTGTGTTGAACGCGGAGGTGCCGTCCGTTCGGCGCTAGGATCATCGGTGATTTGGATCACGACGAGTACGACTCCATCAACCCCGTTCTCTTGAACGCTTCCGCGCGCGATCTACAAGGGTACGTAGATCCACTCCTCCCTCGTTGCTAGATGACTCCATAGATTGATCTTGGTGATACATAGAAAATTTTGAATTATTGCTACGTTCCCCTTCAGTGGCATCATGAGCTAGGTCTATGCGTAGTTTTTGTGCACGAGTAGAACACAAAGTAGTTGTGGGCGTTGATTTTGTTCAATATGCTTACCATTACTAGTCCAATCTTGATTCAGCGGCATTGTGGGATGAAGCGGCCCGGACCGACCTTACACGTACTCTTACGTGAGACTGGTTCCACCGACTGACATGCACTAGTTGCATAAGGTGGCTAGCGGGTGTCTGTCTCTCCCACTTTAGTTGGATCGGATTCGATGAAAAGGGTCCTTATGAAGGGTAAATAGCAATTGGCATATCACGTTGTGGTTTTTGCGTAGGTAAGAAAAGTTCTTGCTAGAAACCCATAGCAGCCACGTAAAACATGCAAACAACAATTAGAGGACGTCTAACTTGTTTTTGCAGGGTATGCTATGTGATGTGATATGGCCAAAAGGATGTGATGAATGATATATGTGATGTATGAGATTGATCATGTTCTTGTAATAGGAATCATGACTTGCATGTCGATGAGTATGACAACCGGCGGGAGCCATAGGAGTTGTCTTAATTTATTTATGACCTGCGTGTCAACATAAACGTCATGTAATTACTTTACTTTATTGCTAACTGTTAGCTGTAGTAGTAGAAGTAATAGTTGACGAGACAACTTCATGAAGACACGATGATAGAGATCATGATGATGGAGATCATGGTGTCATGCCAGTGACGATGATGATCAT
Source organism: Triticum dicoccoides (assembly GCF_002162155.2). NCBI lineage: Eukaryota > Viridiplantae > Streptophyta > Magnoliopsida > Poales > Poaceae > Triticum > Triticum dicoccoides. Next base: position 187 of record NW_021211783.1, on the reverse strand, counting down.
GGAGCCCCGAAGATGGAGATCAAGAGGAGCAAAGTGATGATGGCCATATCATGTCACTATTTGATTGCATGTGATGTTTATCATGTTTATGCATCTTGTTTACTTAGAACGACGGTAGTAAATAAGATGATCCCTCATAATAATTTCAAGAAAGTGTTCCCCCTAACTGTGCACCGTTGCGACAGTT
>NW_021211782.1:0-540 GCF_002162155.2 Triticum dicoccoides | reverse complement strand
TGACGAACTAAGCTCCAGATTTATATGAAATAATAATACATAAAAAAGGAAAATTATAACTATAAAAAAATTTTAAAAATCTATATAAAATAAAAAATAATAAATATATAACTATAAGAAAACATTAAAAAATTTATATAAAATAAAAAGGAAAATAAAACTATGCCGACGGTATCTACGGCCATACGGTAGGCGTTACGCGGATCAGTGACATGGGTAATAAAAAAATAAAAAAAATAATAAAAAAGTATGCCTACGGCTAAGCCGTCGGCATAGGTGCCACGTGGCCTCCTCACATATGCCAACGGCTTAGCCGTCGGCATAGGATGCCTTATCCACCCGCGGGGTGAACCCCCTGCACTCATTCCCCATCGCGCCCCCGACCCGCCACGCTATGCCGCTGCTCAGCCCTCTCCGCCGTCGCCGCTCAGCCCTCTCCGCCGCCGCCGCCGCCGCCGCCACGCTCTCCGCCCACCTCCTTGCACCGCCGCCATCAGCCTCGCCACCCGGACCCGCGTCGCCACCGCGACCCTCTCCGCC
>NW_021211781.1:0-2058 GCF_002162155.2 Triticum dicoccoides | reverse complement strand
AGAAGTGCTTTCGTCAAGGGTGACCAACACGTGGCATCCATCGTAACGCAACGCCGTTAAGCTATCGGGTCGGGTTTTGGATCCGATAACCCGTTAACAGCCCCGACCAATGGGGATTTTCCACGTGTAAAATCATCATTGGCTGGAGGAAACACGTGCCGGCTCATCGTTGGGAGAGATGTCATCCACTCATTGGACAGAAGGCGCCTATGATACATCAACACGTGGCACGGCCCAACAGAGGCCCATTCCTATGAAAAGCTCGGCCCATTTGACTTGGTCAAAAGGTGGCGGGCCGGCCCATGGAATGCCTGTTAACGGCCTGTTCGCATATAGCCCATTTACAGCCCACTAACCCAAGGCCCGTTATGCCCTATCCAAATTAGGCCTAGTAGCGTCATCTCGGCCATCTAATATGATTAGCCTGTTTTCACTTCTGGCCCATGTATGGCCCATGACATCTTTCGGCCCAATGTAACTCTTGGCCTATTAATAGCCCATGGTGAAACTGGCCTGTAATGAATAGTGTATCACTTTACACCCATTAATGGCCCGTGGTGAAACTGGCCCGTAATGAATAGTGTATCACTTTATACCCATTAAAGGCCCTTTATTCCGTTGGGATGTTTCCAGCCCATGTTATCTTTTGGCCTTCTCTGAGCCCATTTATTCTTGCGCTCATTTCCATCATTCGTTTACTTACGGCCCGTTACTGTCACTTTCTGCTTGTGGGCCAAATTCAGCCCGTGCTTACAGTCGGCCCGTTTGTGCTCCATTAATACGTTGGGCCATTTTCATAGCGTCATCAAATACGGCCTATTAATGATGGCCCGTTATGGTCGGCCCATGAACGGACGATTCCAACTCTAGCCCGTTTACGGCCATAATGCGGCCTGTTATTGGCCCATGTTTGGCCAATCGATCATACGGCCCGTATAAGGCCCATTGATGATACGGCCCGTAGAAGGCCCATTGTTTCTACGGCCCGTAGAAGGCCCATTGTTTCTACGGCCCATAGAAGGCCCATTGTTTCTACGGCCCGTAGAAGGCCCATTGTTTCTATGGCCCGTAGAAGGCCCACTGTTTCTACAGCCTGTAGGAGGCCCAGTGTCACTACAGTAAATATTAGCCCATGGTTATTGTGGCCTAGTTTTAAAAAATAGGTTATTGCAGCCACTAGCAAACCACAGAAAAAGAACTGCACTGACTACAAGCAAACAAATAAACAAGACAACAAGGAAATAAATAAGCGAGCAACTTATGCTAGGCTATCACGGCTATTACACATATTACATCCACCGGGCATCAAAGTTCGCCACCATGCAAATATAGGGAACAAAGCAGCATATAAACGCCGCAGCAAAACAAGTCCAGAACTGAAATCAGTTCATAAGAGTTTAAGAAACAATATCCTGGGTACCCATAATGCTGGCAAGATGCTTAGCCAGCTTATTAACTTTCTCTTGTTTGGCGCTTAAATCCTCCAGCGCTTGCTATTGCACAAGAAAGTGCGCATCTAAATTTTGCAGGGACTTCCTCAGTCCTTCGGCTTCTTGCCGCAGCACAGCTGACTGATGCCTTTTAGCTTGTAGCTGAGACTGAAGAAGCTGAAGTGATTCAGGCAGCGAGTTCGAAGAGCTTGTGCCAGCGGTACTGGCCAGTAACTCGAACACTACATCAACGCAGGACTGTGGGGTTTTCTCACTGTCTACAAGATCATTTTTATCACCTTTCTTGGAGACTAACAGGGTTGTCTTACTATCTTGAACCTTATCTGCATTACTTTCTCTACCATTGCATAGTGGGGTGCTTTTCTCCAATATTCTGTTTGCATACTACAAGAGAAACAAGCAGACACATCACAAGTTTAGCTTGTAGTATACGAAACTCATTTTGGTAAACCGGTTCAGCAGTAAGGTGGACATGATAACAACATGAAACAAACATATATCTGTGTACTATGGTCACTGTATTGTCCATATCATTCTAGTTTATGTTCCCTAATCAAGATAGAGACACAGTTCAACTCATATATTTTTAAGACACATCAGCATAGAC
>NW_021211780.1:0-1142 GCF_002162155.2 Triticum dicoccoides | reverse complement strand
CGTCGGGTGGTACGTTCGGTTTGATCGAGAATACGAATGGGGTACTCTCGATATGTAAGATTATCTTGGAGATCAAGCGTTTCGTGGTCCACTCCACGGATAGGATCCGAGAAGCAACGCCTGAGTTGAGAAACGTGGAAGACATCGTGGACTCTGGAGAGGTGCGGAGGTAGTTCCAACTGGTAGGCAACTTCTCCTCGTTTGGCGAGAATGCGAAAAGGTCCAATGTAACGAGGAGCCAATTTGCCCTTAATACCGAAACGATGGGTTCCCTTCAGAGGGGTGACCCGAAGATAAGCCTTCTCGTCAACCTCGAAAGTCACAGCCTTATGTTTTCGGTCATATTGACTCTTTTGACGAGATTGGGCTGTTTTCAACTTTTCACGAACGATACGAACTTGTTCTTCTGCTTCTTGAATCATATCCGGGCCAAAGAATTGTCTTTCCCCGATCTCTGACCAGTTAAGGGGTGTTCGACACCGTCGTCCATACAGAACTTCAAAAGGGGCTTTACCCAAGCTAGACTGATAGCTGTTGTTGTAAGCGAATTCGGCAAATGGAAGACACTTCTCCTAGTCCATTCCGAATGAGATAACAGAGGCTCGAAGCATGTCTTCTAGAATCTGGTTGACGCGTTCCACTTGACCACTCGACTGAGGGTGGAAGGCGGTGCTAAAGGAGAGACGGGTTCCCATAGCATTTTGGAAACTTTACCAAAATCGAGAGGTGAAAAGACTTCCTCGATCCGAGTTGATTTCCAAAGGAACACCATGGAGGGACACTATTCGGGAGATGTATAAGTCTGCCAGCTGACTAGCGGTTATACTCTCACGAACAGGTAGGAAATGGGCTACTTTGGAAAGACGATCGACAACGACGAAGATAGCATTATTCCCTCTCTTGGTCCTGGGAAAACCGGTAATGAAATCCATACCAATTTTATCCCATTTCCATTCAGGAATAGCTAAGGGTTGAAGGGTGCCAGCAGGCCGTTGATGTTCTGCTTTTACACGACGACAGACGTCGCAATTAGCAATATACTGAGCAATTTCTCTCTTCATCCTAGTCCACCAGAACCTCTGGCGTAGGTCCTGATACATCTTAGTACTACCGGGATGAATGGTGAGAGGAGATTCATGAGC
>NW_021211779.1:0-1171 GCF_002162155.2 Triticum dicoccoides | reverse complement strand
GGTGCATGACCATAAAAGATATTACTCATATAAATAGAACAACCATTATTCTCTGATTTAAATGAATAACCGTCTCGCATTAAACAAGATCCAGATATAATGTTCATGCTCAACGCTGGCACCAAATAACAATTACTTAGGTCTAATATTAATCCCGAAGGTAGATGTAGAGGTAGCGTGCCGACTGCGATCACATCGACTCTGGAACCGTTTCCCACGCGCATCGTCACCTCGTCCTTTGCCAGTGCCCGCTTATTCTGTAGTCCCTGTTTCGAGTTGCAAATATTAGCAACAGAACCAGTATCAAATACCCAGGTGCTACTGCGAGCTCTAGTAAGGTACACATCAATAACATGTATATCACATATACCTTTGTTCACCTTGCCATCCTTCTTATCCGCCAAATACTTGGGGCAGTTCCGCTTCCAGTGACCAGTCTGCTTGCAGTAGAAGCACTCTGTTTCAGGCTTAGGTCCAGACTTGGGTTTCTTCTCTTGAGCAGCAACTTGCTTGCCGTTCTTCTTGAAGTTCCCCTTTTTCTTCCCTTTGACCTTTTTCTTGAAACTAGTGGTCTTGTTAACCATCAACACTTGATGCTCCTTCTTGATTTCTACCTCCGCAGCTTTCAGCATTGCGAAGAGCTCGGGAATAGTCTTGTTCATCCCTTGCATATTATAGTTCATCACGAAGCTCTTGTAGCTTGGTGGTAGTGATTTGAGAATTCTGTCAATAACGCAATCATCCGGAAGATTAACTCCCAATTGAATCAAGTGATTATTATACCCAGACATTTTGAGTATATGCTCACTGACAGAACTGTTCTCCTCCATCTTGCAGCTATAGAACTTATTGGAGACTTCATATCTCTCAATTCGGGCATTTGCTTGAAATATTAACTTCAACTCCTGGAACATCTCATATGCTCCATGACGTTCAAAACGTCGTTGAAGTCCCGATTCTAAGCCGTAAAGCATGGCACACTGAACTATCGAGTAGTCATCAGCTTTGCTCTGCCAGACGTTCATAACATCTGGTGTTGCTCCAGCAGCAGGCCTGGCACCCAGCGGTGCTTCCAGGACGTAATTTTTCTGTGCAGCAATGAGGATAATCCTCAAGTTACGGACCCAGTCCGTGTAATTGCTACCATCATCTTTCAACTTTGCTTTCTCAA
>NW_021211778.1:0-1041 GCF_002162155.2 Triticum dicoccoides | reverse complement strand
GTTGGATTATTTCCAACATGAAACATTTTAGTTTGGAGATATTTGAGCATTTAAATATTTTATATTATTTTAAATGCCCAAATTCAAATATTTATGATTTAATTCAAAAACCCTAGGATGGCCTAGGAAAATGTGCACCATTTTTGGCAGAGGTTCTGAACCAAGACAAAAATGATGGGCATTTTAGAAGGGCATTTCAGGTTCATTGAAAAATTATTTTAGTAACCCTAGTTGGTTTCAGAGGGGACTGGGGGTTCTGTCATCCCCATTTCAAGTTTCTGATGAAAGAGTAAACATGATGCAACACTCTAATGCATGACTAGCTAGGTTGTGACAACTCACCCCCACTCAAAAGAATCTCGTCCCGAGATTTGGGTTCCTCCGGGAAGAAGGCGGGGTAGTCGAGTCGAAGACGATCCTCCCTTTCCCAAGTTGCTTCATCCTCAGAATGGTGCGACCATTGTACTTTGAGGAACTTGATGTTCTAGCGTCCAGTGGTACGCTCGGCCTGATTGAGGATACGAATGGGGTACTCTCGATATGTAAGATTATCCTGGAGATCAAGCGTTTCGTGGTCCACTTCACGGATAGGATCCGAGAAGCAACGCCTGAGTTGAGAAACGTGGAAGACATCGTGAACTCTGGAGAGGTGCGGAGGTAGTTCCAACTGGTAGGCAACTTCTCCTCGTTTGGCAAGAATGCGAAAAGGTCCAATGTAACGAGGAGCCAATTTGCCTTTGATACCAAAACGATGGGTTCCCTTCAGAGGGGTGACCCGAAGATAAGCCTTCTCGTCAACCTCGAAAGTCATAGCCTTATGTTTTCGGTCATATTGACTCTTTTGACGAGATTGGGCTGTTTTCAACTTTTCACGAACGATACGAACTTGTTCTTCTGCTTCCTGAATCATATCCGGGCCAAAGAATTGTCTTTCCCCGGTCTCTGACCAGTTAAGGGGTGTTCGACATCGTCGTCCATAGAGAACTTCAAAAGGGGCTTTACCCAAGCTAGATTGATAGCTGTTGTTGTAAGCGAATTCGG
>NW_021211777.1:0-2617 GCF_002162155.2 Triticum dicoccoides | reverse complement strand
CAACTCCACCTGCTCCTCCAGGGAGCTACTCCAGGCCCGGAGCTCCCACGCCCGCTCTTCGGCGACCTTGCGCCGACGGTCAGCCTCCTGAGCCTCCAAGACGGCCCGGGAGCAGGCCTCCCGAGAGGCTGCCAGCAACATCTCGGCCTTCTCATTGTCAAGGTCACGCTGGTGGCGTGCAAGAGCAACGGCCACCTGTAGCTTGCGCCTCTCCTCAGCTAGGCGCAGGCCCTCGGCCTCAAGACATGCGTCCTCGTCGGCGAGATCTGCACCAAGCTGGCTCACCGCGTCCGCCGCCCTCTGGAGGAACCCTTGGCGGAGGGCGCGGCGCTCCCGAGCGTGCTCAAGCACGTCTTCTGCATCGCCTTCGGCCTCGGGCGCGCGGGGAGGGCCACGGACCAACACACCCCCTCCGGGCAGGGGGCAGGGGGCTGGGGGCTGGCGCCCTCGCGATGACCAGACGCGCCTCGCCAGAAGCCTGGTCCAGAACCAGTTCGCCCTCCAAGAAAGACCATAGGGCTGGCCTCCGCCTGACGCCATCCACAACCAGTCGAAGAACCCAGGGCTGGCAGGCTATGCCCTGGGAGGGCCCGTGAAGGATGGTCGCAGGATACGCAGAATCGGGACGCATCAAAGGATGGCTCGCCTCTCCGACCGACCTCGCCACAAGGGCAGTGCTGGAGCCCGGGGCGCTTGGGGAAGGTGGAGAGGGCGGGTGCAGGAGGGATGGCTCCTCGACCATCTCCGTGAACTCGGCAGGAAGGGCCTTCAGGGCGATAATCAGTTGAAGCAGCGGGAAAGTAAGGGACAGAGAAAGGGGAAGGCTTACTCATCGGTGGCGAAGTACTTCCTGCGCTTCAATAGGCGGCAAGGGTAATCATCACCCAAGGCCTCCCTCCTCTTTAGGAGAGCCTCGAAGTCCACTCGGAAGCGGCCCAGGAGCTCGGTGCAAGGGTCAACCTGCGATGAGGAAGAAGCGCCGATAAGATCAACGTCGGGGGCATCGCCCTGGCGCCCGCTACTAGGCGCCACACCATGGAGGGTGGCTGGGGCATCAGAGGTCTCTGCCACTGGGACTACGGGCTGCGGCTCAGCCCCCTCTATCGCCGCAGGATGGACCTCAGGAGCTACCGCCTCAGGAGCCCCACTTGGTGTCGTCGTCCCAATAGCGGCTGCCTCAGCCCCCGGCGGCCCCTGCCTCCCAGCTCCACCACTCAAGGAGGGGCCGTCGTGGGCAACCGGAAGGGCGACCGCCACGACTGGGTTCTCGCGAGGCCCCCTGAGGCCTGCGGGGCGCAGCCCCCATTCGTCGAAGCTGGGCATCTGCTTCACGAAGTCAGCCCTTCTCGAGCAGAGGTACAACAAGGCGCCACCATGCCGGATGCTGCTGGGAGAAGGGTCGCCAGTTAGGATCATGAGAACCTTCCTCGGTGCTTCAGGCGTCAGATCTTCCTCTTGGAGCCTCATGCGGTCTTCACGCCCCCCAAAAGACCACATCCGGCGGGAATGGCGCTGGAGAGGGGCAATGTGGCGCAGGAGGAACTCCTTCACCACCTTGGGCGCCGTCACACCGAGCGCCCTCAAGTACGCGAAGCGACGCCAGACGAAGATGAGCCGGGGGCTCGTGAGTGTCTCCTGGCCCCAGCCCGAATTGGGAATGGCAGGCAAGGTGGGCTCCGAGAGCAGGGGGCTGAGTACTCCGACATCCACATACAGCCACCGCTCTCGGAACCCAGTTGCAGGAGGAGGGAGTCTGAAGTCAATTCCCGAGGCCTCTGTCTCTGGCGCGGCAAAGAAGCTCACGCACCCCGAGCATTGGGAGGGGTCACTGAGGCGCAAAGAGAAGAAATGGCGCAGGAAAGCAACTGAAGGAGGGATGCCCATCATCGCCTCACAAACAAAAGCAAAAACAGCAAGGAGAGCAATGGATTCGGGACCTAAATGCATCATGTGGATCTGGTAGTGGGAAAGAATGGCATTGAAGAAATCGGAAAAGGGAGGAACCAATCCCGCCGATAGGGCGTAGTGAAGTACTGAACCTCGGTGGCTATCCTATCAATGGAGAAGTGAGACGTGGGCCAGACCGTCGTCCTCCCACACTCGTTGAAGATGGTGGCAATGGCGGAACTGACCTTGTCCAAACCTTCTAGGTTGAGTATGATCGACTTATCAACAGCGAGAGCCGTCGACGGCGACGGGCCGGGCGAAGGCACCAACTTTTGCCCCTTCCCCTTCTTCATCGGAGCCATGACGACAGAAAGGGGGAGGATTCAAGATTGGATTGGAGGCGGAGGCTGGAGCTCGAGAGAAGGAAGAGCAGGTGGCACACGAGCGGCGAGAAGAGGGGAGATTGTGTGCACCCACGGGTCCGCCTAGCTGGGCACAAAATAAGGAGGCGTGGGGGAACAGGGACGCCCACGTCCAATCAACCGCCACGCGGCGCCCAAGGCCGCAGGCTGTTGGGGCCCGCGGCGCTTCGCACTTGCCTCTTCGCTTCCCTGCTAAGCCAAGTCCGAGCGCGCCTTGGGCACGGGGGCTACTGTCGGCGTTCTGGGAACCGGTGTACCCAGACTTGCCTGCCTGCAGCCTGCGGCGTGGCTCAAGGAGTGGCCCAGTA
>NW_021211776.1:0-913 GCF_002162155.2 Triticum dicoccoides | reverse complement strand
TGACAGGATCCAGAGTCAATTCATGGGCTTTGTCGATCGCGGGAGACGTGCCACCACCTTTGCAAATACCACAACCGTCACGAGAGGTGCACAAACATCCAAATGCACATGATCAGGTTAATGTATCTATACCACCATTTAATGGCCGTTTTAAACCTGCTTTATATATTGAATGGGAGTTCGACATAAAAAATATATTTGCTTCCCATAATTTCGATGAACATAAAAAGGTTAAGGTTGCGGTTGGTTCTTTCACTGGTTATGCTTTGGTTTGGTGGAGTGAATATTGTCGGTTACACCCTGATTATATACCTACTACTTGGGATGATTTGAAACTTGCCATGCGACATACTTTCGTCCCTGCTTATTATACTCGTGACATGATTAAGAAGTTGCAACACTTAAAACAAGGTAGTGAAACTGTAACAAAATATTATGATGATTTACAAACTACGTTCTTGCATTCCTCTTTAGAAGAAACTGAAGATGATTTTATGGATAGATTTTGGGGAGGATTAAACCGTGATATTCAAGAGATACTAATTCATGAAGAGTGTTATCCTATGGACCATTTGTTTCATCTTGCTTGCAAAGCTGAACAGGAAATAAAACGACGTGTTGGCCACGAGGAGAACAAGCGCACAGTGCACATTCCAAGAGTTGATATGATTGTTCCTTCAACTACTAGGCATACTATGACAACCACATCCGTTGTTGTCAGGACTACATCACCTCCACCATGTGACACATCGCCCCCGAGAGTGGCTACATCATCTGAGTTGATCATAAGAGGTAATGACAAAGGTACTGATCTTCCATCTCTACATGAGAATGATGAATGCCTTGTCAATTTGAATGCACCATCTGATGAGCTACCCACTACTTTGATCACACCACCTATTTTAGAGGACTA
>NW_021211775.1:0-5521 GCF_002162155.2 Triticum dicoccoides | reverse complement strand
ATAACCATCTTTGATTAACGGGCTAGTCAAGTAGAGGCATACTAGTGACACTAAGTTTGTCTATGTATTCACACATGTATTATGTTTCCGGTTAATACAATTCTAGCATGAATAATAAACATTTATCATGATATAAGGAAATAAATAATAACTTTATTATTGCCTCTAGGGCATATTTCCTTCACCAACACCAACCCCCACCACCATCGGATCTGGGCAGGGAATCCCAGATCCGCCTCCCCCACCACCCACCACCACGGAGGGGAGGAGGCAGCGCCAGCGAAGGACACCGGGAGGGGGAGAAGCAGCCGAGGCAGGGCCGGCCCGACGCCCGGCACCTCCAGGCAGATGGGAACGCCCCACGGAGTCCCCTACTGCGTGCGGGATAGAGCCGCCCCGCCGCCGCCAAAGCCACACGGCCTTTGGCCGGCGACGCCCCAGATGGCGGCGAGGGAGGAGGTTGAGGCGAAGAGGGCGACGGGGGCGGCGCTAGGGTTCCCTCCCGGGGGCGCCCGCGGGAACGCCTCGGGGAGGGGATACTCTTAGTGTGCACTATAAGATGACTCTTCAAACATAAAAATGTAGACTAAATTGCAAGAAGATGAAATATCTGAGATAAATATAAAATTAAATAGTTGAGATAAATACAAACGAAATAGCCGTTGCTCCTCACAATGGCAAAATTCAATCCATTTGGCAATTAATTATTCACAAAGCGAGAATGGATGAAACCTCAAGAACAACATCTCAACTCAATCATATAATATGTCGGAGATGAACACACCACAAATCAGCACGACTTGATACATGATACAAGAGGTTTCAAAGAGAGATCTGGACAATGGAGGAGTGGTGAGGGGATGGACGAAGCCGATTCTGTTCTGTTTGGTAAGATGCAGGGGAGGGGATAGTTCGATTCTCGCCTAGTGGTTCTCCTTCCTTCTCTTTTATATCTTCATCCTCTTTTATAGACAGGTTCGACACGAACCAATAACATCAGCGACAACCCTAAAATCATGCATTGGTCCGTACACACACGATCCATCAAGCAAAGCAAATTTAAGCTTGGTACACACACATAAGTAGGATTTATTTACCTTCAGTACCATACACAACCGTATACATTACGGTGAATGCAGAGCATCGTCCATACATCGAGAGTACAATTTACTTAGATTTAGTTTGCAGATACTATGAGGATTCTTTATTTAAATTGCAGTCCACCATGCTTGCCTTCCACGGACGAGGCTGCATGCATGCACACAAGATACGTACCATAATTTATAGTATATGTAGGTAGTCATGCACCATGCATGCACGTACCTATGGAGTCAGTAGGCGCGCCTGAGGTTGGCGCACCTGCACTGCTGTTTGCCGCACCTACGGCAGGAGTGATGCTCCCGCTGGCGGCCCCCCTTGTGCTGCTGCGGCTCTTCTAGCATCAGCATCATCATCTTGTGGCCTCCCTGCTCCTCCTCATCGTCATCCTCGTCGTCTGAGCTGCCGAAGTCCTCCTCCCGGTTGTTGTACGCGTGGGCCCCCCTGCCCCCCTGCTGATGCTTCTGTTGTTGCACCACCAACAACATCATCTTGTTGCCCCCCTGCTCCACCTCTTCGTTGTCCTCATCTTCGTACTCGTCCTCATCGTCGTCCTCGTCCTCACCGTCATCCTCATCGTCGGAGCCACTCAAGTCCTCCTTCTGGGTGTAGCCCCTGAGGCCCCCCTTGCCCCTCTGCTGCTGCAGTTGCTGCAACATGAACCGTTGTTTGGCCTTCTGCAGCTGTTGTTGTTGTTGTTATTGTGCCTGCTGCAGCAGCTGCTGTTGTGCCTGCTGGATCTGCTGCTCTCGCTGCAGCAGCTTTCGCTCCTGCTGCATCTTCCGCTCATGCTGCAGCTGCTGCTCTCGCAGCTGCAGCTTTCGCTCCTGCAGCAGCTGCTCCTCTCGCTGCTGCATCTTCCGCTCCTGGTCCCGGTCCCCAAACAGGATGTAGCCCGGCAAGCGAAGGAGTCCTCCGAACGGCATTGCTAATTGCTAATTGTTTGTTGGGTTATCTATTTGTGGCTTGTGTGCATTGCTTTGCATGGATTGGCTTTAAATATAGGAGCGAGTTAGCTGCCCTGTCATGGGTACAAGTGGAAGCATTTGTGCTCCCATATGTTTACTTTAGCATTTTAGTCCACTCGAGAAGGCATCTCTTCCTAACTATGTAAATGATCTTATTCGTATGCCATATCTGACCTATCAATGATAAAAAAAATTATTCTATTCTTTTCTTAGTTGCTAGCTAGCTAGAAGTAATGCTTATATCTAGTACATTGTACATATATGCTTCATCTGCCATCTGTCGGGCTACAAACAGGGACGGAGCAGCCATCAGATAAATTCTTGGTTAACTCGATTATAGACAAAGTGTTTTAGAAAATCTTGGTTAACCTGATTATAAACAAAGTGTTTTAGAAAAGTATCTTTATCCAAGCAGGGACGGAGCTGCGATAGACCCATATACAGTAATGTGTCTACTTACTTTATGCATATTAATCAAGATAAGAATTATCAAGAGAGTAGGAAAATGCAACGCAGTGGGTACCCAATTCTAAGAGCAATGTGACACATACGTTAGGTTTGTTACGTGATTGCTCGTGCGACAAAGGGCGACCAGAGATAGGATTGCTCACGCCGCCGGACTGCCTCGCCTCATGTGCTCCTAGGACCATGGAGGAGTGGTGGATCTTGTCCTTTGCCGGAGGGAGAGCTCCATTTTTAGGTGTTTTTTAGAGTTTCGTTAGGGTTTATGTTGTATTCAGGAAGACGAGGCGATGGCGGCTCCCTGAAGTTGGAATAAGGTATCCCTGTCTAGACCCATCCTGGGGGTGCTTCTAGCATCGTTGGAGGGCGTGTGGAGGTGTGTCTCCTTTAGATCTCGACGGATTCGATCGGTGTTTATTTTCGGTGGATCCGCTTGGATCTGCTCTTCGTTCGTCTGCATTCGCGTGTCTATAGGTTGGAGCCTTTCGATCTACACTTCTTTTCATGTATGGCGGTTTCTGCACTAGTGCACTGGCTCTTTGGTACCTTATCACGGCGACTTTCCTACTGTCTACTACAATAAGGTTCGCCCGGCTTGAGGGAGGGACGATTATGTCGCTCTAGTGCTTGTAGTCGTCACTAGATAATCTACGGACCTGGATGTAATATTTACTTCTGATGTTCTTTGTACTACTTTGACAATTGATGAATAGATCAAAGGTTTTTATATTATTGCAATAAAAAGGTTTGTTACGTGATTAACGTAGTAGTTTAGGTGGCATTTTTTGTTTGGAGGAAATTAAGGGAGGGGTCCCACCCAGTTGAATTAGGGGGATGGAGATATTAGTTTGGAAGATTAGTAACAGATTCGTAAGAGTTTCGGAGGTCTAGGATTATTGCAATGCTAATTGCCCTGTTTGAGAGTACTAACATAACAAAATAAATTGACAGATATATAGGAACTACATAGAATAACAGAAATTCACTGATTACTCAATACATGCATGGCCTCTTTTATATATTTGCACCACCATCAACTCTAGTTTTCTTGAATTATATCGTGATGAACTTAGCAGCAGGCTACTTACTGACAAACTTGCAAGCTGCAAGAAGCCTAGTCCAGCTCAATTTAATATCCAAATCCATTTACATTGATCCTACCCGGCCCCCTCTCATTCTATGCATATCCATAAAATTGTTCAGCCCTGGCGCTGCTCCACCTTTTCTCCTCTTCTCTGCATCCAATCACCACCATATGCATCTTCTCACTCCAATTAATATGGGAACCTCAGCACCTAATCAATTAGGCAAGCATCAGTGTTTAGCCTGAGCCAAATCATCGCTCAATCCTTTTCTAAGTGATGAGAAAATATACTAACCATAGAAATATCAACTGGTGGGGGCATGGAATTGCTCGGCAGGCAGCTGGCACGTTTTCGAAGGTGTCGTGTATCGCATGCGCTTGTTTTTTTTCTTTCTTTCTTTTGGGCGTGTTTGTGTTGTTGCCCCAACGAACTTATTATTTTCTTTCTGGATAGTTAACCAAGCAAGCAACATGGTGGATTGATTGCTTGATGATAAAAGCGCGTACACAAGGAGTAGGTGCCTTTTTTCATTTTGGAAAAGGAGGATCCCCCGGCCTAAGTAGTACTCCCTCCGTCCGGAAATACTTGTCCTCAAAATGGATAGAATGGATGTATCTATAACTAAAATAAGTCTAGATACAACCATTTCGAGGACAAGTATTTCCGGACGGAGGGAATAACTAGTAAGGGTCTGTCTGGTTAGTGGCCTGGGCTATACGTGCCTGGAAAAGGGTTATGCCTGGCCTGATCCTGGTACTTTTGTGTGTTCTTCCGGGTGAGGTTAGCCTGGAGTATGGGTGTTTTGTTTGTGACCTGGCTTGCTAAACTATTGAACAATCGCTAGCATTATAATCGTTATGCAAGTCTTGGAAAACATGGGCTAATTTGAACCAGGCAGCGATCGAGGCATCGCCGCCGAGGGCCATGCCAAGCAGGAGGTCGAGTAGGAGCTAGCAGCGGGACGTGGTCCAACTGAAGGTTGAGGTGCAGCTGCGGTTGCGGCACTTGGGTGCTCGGTGGTGAAGGCATTGGCCGCGGCTGGAAGGCACCCCGGCGCTCGCCGACACCTGTGCGGCCTGCGGTTCTCTGTTACGATTGAGAATTTACGTATTTATAGGCATCAGATGGGACCGGTCGCACTATCAGGTGAGGCGGACGTGTGTAAATCTACGACTAATAAGCAAGATCATGTGACTTGCACTTGTTGGGACTTGGGAGCTCCTCCACTAGCGTGCTCAGCTGTCAGCCTCTTGCTTTGGTCTGAAGATACTCGCTTCTGGTAAAACTTAACTTCTTGGGAGCTTCATTCCCTATTCATCCCAAATCTTCTGAGATCATGACGTAGCATGCAATTTCAAAAAAATTCCTACGATCACACAAGATCTATCTAGGAGATGCAAAGCAACGAGAGGGGGAGAGTGTGTCCACGTACCCTCGTAGACCGAAAACGGAAACGTTAGTTTAACGCGGTTGATATAGTTGAACGTCTTCACGATCCAACCGATCAAGTACCGAACGTACGGCACCTCCGAGTTCAGCACACGTTCAGCTCGATGACGTCCCTTGAACTCTTGATCCAGCAGATGGTCAAGGGAGAGTTTCGTCAGCACGACGGCGTGGTGACGGTGACGGTGATGTGATCCGCGCAGGGCTTCGACTAAGCACTACGACGCTATGACCGGAGGAGTAAACTGTGGAGGGTGGCACCGCACACGGCTAAGAGAACAATTGATGTGCTTTGGGGTGCCCCCTACCCCCCTATATAAAGGAGGAGAGGGAGGAGGCCGGCCCCCTAGGGGCGCGCGAAGTGTGGGGAGTCCTACTAGGACTCCTAGTTCTTGTAGGATTCCCCTTTCGTTTTCCGGAGTGGGAAAGGGGGAAAGGGAGAGGGAGTAGGAAAGGGAAAGG
>NW_021211774.1:0-1024 GCF_002162155.2 Triticum dicoccoides | reverse complement strand
GATGGAGTTGAAACGACGCTTGATGTGCCTGGTCTTCTTGTGAAACCTGGGCTCCTTTGCGAGGGCAATAGCTCCAGTGTTGTCACAGAAGAGTTTGATCGGCCCCGACGCATTGGGTATGACTCCTAGGTCGGTGATGAACTCCTTCACCCAAATCGCTTCATGTGCTGCCTCCGAGGCTGCCATGTACTCCGCTTCACACGTAGATCCCGCCACGACGCTCTGCTTGCAGCTACACCAGCTTACTGCTCCACCATTCAACATATACACGTATCCGGTTTGTGACTTAGAGTCATCCGGATCTGAGTCGAAGCTAGCATCGACGTAACCCTTTACGACGAGCTCTTCGTCTCCTCCATAAACGAGAAACATGTCCTTTGTCCTTTTCAGGTACTTCAGGATATTCTTGACTGCTGTCCAGTGTTCCTTGCCGGGATTACTTTGGTATCTTGCTACCAAACTTACGGCAAGGTTTACATCGGGTCTGGTACACAGCATGGCATACATAATAGATCCTATGGCTGAAGCATAGGGGATGACACTCATCTCTTCTTTATCTTTTGCCGTGGTCGGTGACTGAGCTGCGCTCAGTCTCATACCTTGTAACATAGGCAAGAACCCCTTCTTGGACTGATCCATTCTGAATCTCTTCAAAATCTTATCAAGGTATGTACTTTGTGAAAGACCTATGAGGCGTCTCGATCTATCTCTATAGATCTTGATGCCTAATATATAAGCAGCTTCTCCAAGGTCCTTCATTGAAAAACACTTATTCAAGTAGGCCTTAATGCTGTCCAGAAATTCTATATTATTTCCCATCAGGAGTATGTCATCTACATATAATATGAGAAATGCTACAGAGCTCCCACTCACTTTCTTGTAAACGCAGGCTTCTCCATAAGTCTGCATAAACCCAAACGCTTTGATCATCTCATCAAAGCGAATGTTCCAACTCCGAGATGCTTGCACCAGTCCATAAATGGATCGCTGGAGCTTGCATACTTTGTTAGCGTTCTGAGGATCG
>NW_021211773.1:0-614 GCF_002162155.2 Triticum dicoccoides | reverse complement strand
ATAAAAAAATAAAGCAAAAAACAAAAGAAAATAAATAATGCAGAAAACAAAACAAAAAAACTGGAAAAAAATAGCAACAATAAGTATTTTGTTGTAAGTAGAAACAAAATAAAATAAATAAAGCAACAAAGAAAACAAAAAAACTAAAAAAGTGTTTTCAAATTTGAAAACTAATGGCACTAACAGAAAGTTCATAATTTTTCTAAATCTAAAAGCAAAAAAGAATTAAAATATAAAGCAAAAAACAAAAGAAAATAAATAATGCAGAAAATAAAACAAAAAAACTAGAAAAAATAGCAACAATAAGTATTTTGTTGTAAGTAGAAACAAAATAAAATAAATAAAGCAACAAAGAAAAAAAGTGCCACCTACTGGGCCCCCACGGCCTGAATACGACTAGAAACCCTACCATGGGTCAGGATTCAGGCCCACAGGAGGCCCAGTAGGCCCACAGGGACACAGCGCAGGGTTAGGCCCGAAAGCCTGCATTTGAGAGGAGCTCGAGAGGGAAGGCGCAGTAGCGCTTATAAACCACTCTCGAGCTCTCTCAGCTAGCGAGGTGGGACTAAAGTTTTGGCGTGGGGCAACACAAGGCCTTTGGTCCCGGTTGGTGC
>NW_021211772.1:0-1728 GCF_002162155.2 Triticum dicoccoides | reverse complement strand
CCTATATATTCCCAAATATCCATAAACCATCAGAGACATCCACGGTCCGCAACCTTCTGTACATGTAGGGATCTTTTTCGGCACCCTGCCGGAGGGGATTCGATCACGGGGGGCTTCTACATCAACTCTTTTGCCTTTCCGATAAAGCGTGTGTAGTTTACCTCAGACATACGGGTTCATAGCTAGTAGGTAGATGTTTTTTTCTCTCTCTCTCTTTGATTCTCAATACCATGTTCACCTCAATGTTCTTGGCGATCTATTCGATGTAATACTTTTTTGCGGTGTGTTTGCCGAGATCCGATGAATTGTGGATTTATAATCAACTTATATATGAATATTATTTGAATCTTCTCTGAATTCTTTTATGCATGATTGATATCTTAGTAATTTTCTTCGAACTATCGGTTTGGTTTGGCCAACTAGACTGGTTTTTCTTGCAATGGGAGAAATGCTTAGCTTTGGGTTCAATATTCCGTGTCCTTTCCCAGTAACAGTAGGGGCAGCAAGACACGTACTGTATTGTTGCCATCGAGGTTAAAAAAATGTAGTTTTCATCATATTGCTTGAGTTAATTCCTCTACATCATGTCATCTTACTTAATGTCTTACTCTGTTCTTCATGAACTTAATACTCTAGATGCATGCAGGAGTCGGCCAATGTGTAAAGTAATAGTAATAGATGCAGAACCGCTTCGGTCTACTTGACACGGACGTGATGCCTATATTCATGATCATTGCCTTAGATATCGTCATACTTTGCGCTTTTTTATCAATTGCTCGGCAGTAATATTTTCACCCACAGTATTATTTGCTATCTTGAGAGAAGTCTCTAGTGAAAACCAAGTAATACATGGTTTAAACATGTATAAGGGGTAGAGACTTGGAGTACAAGACAAGTAATACATGGTTTAAACATATTTGATCTCTACTCTTTATCTCTATCTCTAAACCAAAACTATATTCTAACATTCCCCCTCAGTCGTAGCGGGAGTGAAGCGGGTGATTACGACTGAATTTGAAGTCTTGTGCTTTTGTCGTCTTCTCCACTGCACCATCATCAACTGCATCTCTGATGGGTCGGCACCTAGGGCGGTGACTGTGTCCCCTTTTGGTGTCTTCCTTGTCTCTCCTTTCTTCCCTCCCGCAGTCACAAAGGGAGTGGCGTGAACGCTGGTGATGACGCCGACGATGTTGACTGGAGTTGTTGCCGATGTGTTGTTGTAGACCAAGCCATTAATGTCGATGTCAATGTAGCCGATTATGGTGATGTAGTCGTGGTCGATATAGTCGTGGTCAATGGTGTAGTCATCATGGATGATGGAACCGCATAAAGCCGGAGGCGCAAAAAATGCGCTATGACCACTACAAGAAATATGTCAACTTATGACCTTCTGTCAGTGACCCTCAAAGAATTGGTCATAAATTTATGACCATTTTAGACCAATTGGTCAAAAGCTGTTCAGGGGGCTTCAAACCCTAAACCATTGCGACCATTTTGGTCAGAAAGGTCGTAATTTCCTTACACGAAATAGTCACAAAGCAAACAGTGCTAGTCCGCTTCCTTATTTCTAGTTGTTAATGACCAATATAGATGGTCATAGCCTTGTAGATTATGGTGGGTTGTGATGACTAGGCGCCATCTCATCAGTTTTGCCTATGTGTCATGTCCATGTGGCAGTTTTTGCCCTAGGTTGTGAAGCAACCTATATTTCTATCATTCCCAAAATTC
>NW_021211771.1:0-2302 GCF_002162155.2 Triticum dicoccoides | reverse complement strand
GGAAGCTCAACATGATCATCCGGAAACAGACGATCTCGCGGAGCTTGTGGACCATAGGGGCTAGGATGAGGTCTTGGACCAACAGACGGTGGCCTGCGGGGACCACGAGGTGGGGTGATGCCTCCTACATCACGCCAACCCATCACGTCTGGCAAAGCAGATCTCACAGGATAGAGATCGCGCATATCCGAATATCCAGCTTGCACCGCCGGTGCAAACCGAGTCAATGTGGCCCAGTGGTCAGCACGGGTATTGAAGAGCTCTAACCTCAAGGCCCGATTTTCACGGTCCTTATCCTCGAGCATCTCAGCAGTGGTGCGAGTCCGTGAATCCTCCTGGGTGGGGTCAGCATAGATAGCCTGGAGATACCCTTGTGCTCCCGGAAGTGATCCTGGCATATACCGGAAATCAGAGTTCCGAAATAGGCCAGACCTGACTCGCATGATGGTCATCATAGAGTAGGCGGCGTCCTGCACAGCCATCTCAATAGTAACCCCGAGTCCATAGGAGCAGTGAAGGGGCTCGGTGGATCCAGGATAAGATGGAAATATCCTGACAGTGCAGAGATACTGGCTTTGATTAAAATCTCGAAATTGCTCTTCGACCGTGTACTCAGGATACCAGCGGTATCTAGCCTCAGTCATTACCCTGACCAACATGGCGGTATGACCGGGTACATCTAGGCATCGAGTCAGGCAAACCACTTGATTGAGGTCGCGAGTGGCCATCTGAAAACACAATCATAATGCAAAGGCATTAGAATTTCTAGCAAAATTTCGGCAGCATAACAGCTGTAAATGCTCAAGAAGGATTTTGAGACATTTGACAAAGGATTTCATTCACACTCAACATCATCATATCAAAGTTCTGAGTCCATCCTAGCAACATAATGTGGTAGTAGAACTGAACTAGGCTTGTAACCATCGAACCTATAAGGTACTACTGATTAGTAACGCGTGATCCTAATAGAGAGAATAGATCCTAATTCCTTAACCCCCGGTGGAAGAATAGACTGACTCAGATCAGAATGTCATAAGATAAAGGAGTAAAAAGAGCCTTACGTTCCAACCCACAAACAATTCCCCTACATATAACTAAAGAATTTCTAGACTCAACATCGACCAGTTTGGCTTGGAGAACCTACAGGCAGTCCGGCTCTGATGCCAACGCTGTCAGGACCCCGACTCGATGTCACATCGATCTAGCCTGTAACACCTCATATCACTTTGCGGCCTCACGCACGGTATCCCCACGGGTGTCGCCTTACCTTTGCCCGGGACCGTTTGCGCCTTTTGGCTCACGTATATGATAGTGTCGCTAGCATCCATATGATAAGGAGCCCGGGCTGACATGACTAGTCGTAAACCCAAAGTGGCACAGACTTACAGGGACAGGCATCCATGACCCAGCTTCGAACGTGTCGGTCAACAGCAAGTGGGTCCGGGCTGTAGCACTGGGCTAGCAGGACTCCGGTAAACCGGGCTATAGCGGGCTAACAGGACTCCGGTACTCAATGCGTGACATTTCCCCGAAGGGACAGACACCGGAACGAGGAAGGACACATGCCGGCCAGCCTAAGTGTTCCAGAGCAGTAGCAAGCTACCATGGCTCAGCGGTAACACTAGGAGACATTTCCCGGTAAGAGAGGCTACTAAAGATAAACAACTAGATAGTCAGATCCCACACATACCAAGCATTTCAATCATACACACAATATGCTCGATATGTGCAAATACAACAAGGCATCACAACATGACTCTACGACACAAGTACATTATTTAAGGCTCAGAGAGCCATACATAACATACACAAAGGTATGGGTCTCACGACCCAGCATTCAAGTCATACAGTCATACAAACCAGCAGCGGAAGTAACTTGTCTGAGTACAGACAACTAGTAAAATAAAAGAGGCTTGGAAAGCCTAGCTATACTACGTGGTCCTTCACAAGCTCAGGATCACCACCTGGGCCTTAGCCTACTCATTGATGTCAACGTCTACGTAGAACCCATCAGAAGGGGTTGCAGCGTCTTCTGTAAAAATGTAAATTATAGCAACATGAGTACAAAGGTACTCAGCAAGACTTACATCAGATCCTACATACATGCATATTATCAAGAAGGGTTGGTGGAGTTGTTGCAGCAAGCCAGCTTTGACTCTTGGCTAGGCTAACCTACGAGACTCCAACTTGAAATGGTTTTGCGTACACGAGTCCACTACTCACCAATTCAATACACTACCGAGGATCCACCTCCGTCTTCCTACGGAAGAGCCATCCTCGGCACTCACACTTATCTTGAGGC
>NW_021211770.1:0-2855 GCF_002162155.2 Triticum dicoccoides | reverse complement strand
CGTCGAGCCAACAGCCGGCCGAACGCTGCAGTGGCACGACCAATCGGGGCTTGATGCCGGAGAGGATGAGGCCGTTTGCTCGTTCGACTTGGCCGTTTGACTGCGGGTGGGGAACGGACGCTAAGTCTAGTTGGATGCCCTGTGTCGCGCAGAAACGTGCCAGTGCTCCCTTGGCAAAGTTCGTGCCGTTGTCGGTGATGATGCTGTGTGGTACGCCATACCGGGTTGTAATATCTGCGCTGAATGTCACGGCAGTCGGCCCGTTCAGTTTCTTGATCGGCTTCGCTTCAATCCACTTGGTAAATTTGTCCACGACAACGAGCAGATGTGTCATGCCACCGCGTGCCGTCTTGAATGGGCCCACCATGTCTAGTCCCCAGACGGCAAAAGGCCAAGTGAGGGGGATGGTCTTGAGTGTAGAAGCCGGCAGGTGTTGCTTGGAGCTGAAGACTTGGCACCCTTTGAAGTATTTGACTAACTCCTTGGCATCTTCCAAAGCAGTCGGCCAGAAGAATCCATGGCGGAAAGCTTTGGCGACGAGTGATCTTGAGGCCGCGTGGTGGCCCCATTCGCCTTAGTGGATGTCCTTGAGGATTGATATGCCCTTCTCTGGCTCAACGCAGCGCTGGTAGACTCTAGTGACGCTGTGCCTAACGAGCTCTAGGTTCATTATTGTGTATGCTCCGGCTCGGCGTTGGACTTGCCTTGCCGAGATCTCGTCAGTCGGCAGCTCTCTGTTTACCAGAAGTTGAGGATGGGTTGGGCCCATGATGGAGCTGTGACTTCTTTTATTGCCAATACGGCTACTGCGACCAGGGCGGGTGGGCTGGGTGGTGAAGAGTTGGAGTCGGCCACCGCCTATTGCGTTGATGCAGTCCCCGGGCCGACTGCTGTAGTCCCCAGGCCGGGTTCTGAAGTCCCCAGGCCGGGAGCGACTATGGCAGTCCCCGAGCCGCGTGTCAAAGTCCCCGAGCCGCCTGCATGGTTCCCCATGTCGGATCCGACTGCGTCGGGGTCAGGCGGTACGAAGCTGGAATCAGATTCGGGAGACGTCTTGACAGACGGCTTGAGGAGGCATTGGAGAGAGACACCGGTGGGTATAGCTTGTCGGGTGGAGCCTATTCGTGTCAAGGCATCTGCTTGCTCGTTGTCGGCCCGTGGCACGTGGAGGAACTCACATCCTTCAAAATATCCACTGATTTGCTGAACGAGGAAGCAGTAGCTCGCCAGGTTTGCGTCCTTGGTGTCCCAGTCGCCAGATGATTGCTGGACTACCAAATCCGAGTCACCATAGCATAGGATCTGGCGGATGCCGAGTTATTTGGCTAGCCGGAGCCCGTGTATGAGTGCCTCGTACTCGGCCACATTGTTGGAGGCGGCAAAATGAATTTTCAATGTGTATCTGAGTCTGTCGCCCTTGGGAGAGGTGAGGACAATGCCGGTTCCCAAGTCGGTGCGCATCTTGGATCCATCGAAGTGCATCCGCCAATAAGTGGAGTCGGGGGCCGGCGGCAGGTACTGGGTCTCGGCCCAGTCGACAAGGAAGTCGGCCAATGCCTGGGACTTGATGGTGGTGCGAGGCTGGTAGAAGATGGTGTAAGGAGCCAGCGCAATGTCCCATTTTGCCACCCGGCCGGATGCATCCCGTCTGCCTATGATCTCGGCGAGCGGGGCAGTACATACGACCGTGATGGGGTGCTCTTGGAAGTTGGGCTTGAGCTTCTTGGCGGCGAAGTACACACCATAGCACATCTTCTGGTAGTGCGGGTAGTTCTTCTTCGAGGTGGACAACACTTCGCTCAAATAATATACCGGCTTCTGGACTAGTTGAGCTCGACCTTCTTCTGGGCGCTAAACCACGATAACGGTGCTGACCACCCGGCTAGTGGCGGCAATGTAAAGGAGCATGGGCTCTTTCTCAGTCGGTGACGCCAAGACAGGCGACGTGGTCAGCATCTTCTTTAGCTCGTGGAAAGCTTGGTCTGCTTGGTCGTTCCACTCGAAGTGAGTGGACTTCTTCATGAGTCGGTAGAGGGGGAGAGCATTCTCTCCGAGCCGGCTGATGATGCGGTTCAGGGAGGCCAGGCATCCGGTAAACTTTTGGACGTCTCGTAGCTTGGTAGGAATCTCCATTCTCTATATGGCCTTGATCTTCACCGGGTTGCATTCAATGTCGCGTTCGGAGACCAGGAAGCCTAGAAGCTGGCCGGCTGGCACTCCGAACACGCATTTCTCGGGGTTGAGCTTGATCTGAAACCGGCGCAAGTTTTCAAATGTCTCTCTGAGGTCTTCTAGCAAGGTGCCGCGCTTCTCCGTCCTCACCACAATATCGTCTACATAGACATGGGCATTTCTGCTAAGCTGCTTGAGGAGGCATTTCTGCATGCAACCCTGAAAAGTGGCACCGGCATTTCTCAAGCCGAATGTCATAGTCAGGTAGCAGAAAGCTCCGAATGGTGTGATGAAGGCGGTCTTCAGGCGGTCAGCCGGATCCAACTTTATCTGGTGGTAGCCTAAGTAAGCATCCAAGAAGCTCAACAGCTCCCATCCGGCTGTGGAGTCTATCACTTGATCAATCCTTGGCAGAGCAAAGGGATCTTTGGGGCAGGCTTTATTGAGGCTAGTGTAGTCAATGCACATGCGCCACTGCTTGTTTTTCTTCAACACCAGAACTGGGTGGGCCGGCCACTCTGGAAAGAACACTTCCATGATGAATCCGGCTGCTAGAAGCCGGGCTATTACTTCTCCGACAACTCTTCTCTTCTCTTCTAACAGGCGGCACAAGGACTGCCTGACCGGCTTGGCATCAGATCGGACATGTAGTTTGTGCTCGGCGAAATCTGTTGGAACACCCG
>NW_021211769.1:0-2855 GCF_002162155.2 Triticum dicoccoides | reverse complement strand
CGTCGAGCCAACAGCCGGCCGAACGCTGCAGTGGCACGACCAATCGGGGCTTGATGCCGGAGAGGATGAGGCCGTTTGCTCGTTCGACTTGGCCGTTTGACTGCGGGTGGGGAACGGACGCTAAGTCTAGTTGGATGCCCTGTGTCGCGCAGAAACGTGCCAGTGCTCCCTTGGCAAAGTTCGTGCCGTTGTCGGTGATGATGCTGTGTGGTACGCCATACCGGGTTGTAATATCTGCGCTGAATGTCACGGCAGTCGGCCCGTTCAGTTTCTTGATCGGCTTCGCTTCAATCCACTTGGTAAATTTGTCCACGACAACGAGCAGATGTGTCATGCCACCGCGTGCCGTCTTGAATGGGCCCACCATGTCTAGTCCCCAGACGGCAAAAGGCCAAGTGAGGGGGATGGTCTTGAGTGTAGAAGCCGGCAGGTGTTGCTTGGAGCTGAAGACTTGGCACCCTTTGAAGTATTTGACTAACTCCTTGGCATCTTCCAAAGCAGTCGGCCAGAAGAATCCATGGCGGAAAGCTTTGGCGACGAGTGATCTTGAGGCCGCGTGGTGGCCCCATTCGCCTTAGTGGATGTCCTTGAGGATTGATATGCCCTTCTCTGGCTCAACGCAGCGCTGGTAGACTCTAGTGACGCTGTGCCTAACGAGCTCTAGGTTCATTATTGTGTATGCTCCGGCTCGGCGTTGGACTTGCCTTGCCGAGATCTCGTCAGTCGGCAGCTCTCTGTTTACCAGAAGTTGAGGATGGGTTGGGCCCATGATGGAGCTGTGACTTCTTTTATTGCCAATACGGCTACTGCGACCAGGGCGGGTGGGCTGGGTGGTGAAGAGTTGGAGTCGGCCACCGCCTATTGCGTTGATGCAGTCCCCGGGCCGACTGCTGTAGTCCCCGGGCCGGGTTCTGAAGTCCCCAGGCCGGGAGCGACTATGGCAGTCCCTGAGCCGCGTGTCAAAGTCCCCGAGCCGCCTGCATGGTTCCCCATGTCGGATCCGACTGCGTCGGGGTCAGGCGGTACGAAGCTGGAATCAGATTCGGGAGACGTCTTGACAGACGGCTTGAGGAGGCATTGGAGAGAGACACCGGTGGGTATAGCTTGTCGGGTGGAGCCTATTCGTGTCAAGGCATCTGCTTGCTCGTTGTCGGCCCGTGGCACGTGGAGGAACTCACATCCTTCAAAATATCCACTGATTTGCTGAACGAGGAAGCAGTAGCTCGCCAGGTTTGCGTCCTTGGTGTCCCAGTCGCCAGATGATTGCTGGACTACCAAATCCGAGTCACCATAGCATAGGATCTGGCGGATGCCGAGTTATTTGGCTAGCCGGAGCCCGTGTATGAGTGCCTCGTACTCGGCCACATTGTTGGAGGCGGCAAAATGAATTTTCAATGTGTATCTGAGTCTGTCGCCCTTGGGAGAGGTGAGGACAATGCCGGTTCCCAAGTCGGTGCGCATCTTGGATCCATCGAAGTGCATCCGCCAATAAGTGGAGTCGGGGGCCGGCGGCAGGTACTGGGTCTCGGCCCAGTCGACAAGGAAGTCGGCCAATGCCTGGGACTTGATGGTGGTGCGAGGCTGGTAGAAGATGGTGTAAGGAGCCAGCGCAATGTCCCATTTTGCCACCCGGCCGGATGCATCCCGTCTGCCTATGATCTCGGCGAGCGGGGCAGTACATACGACCGTGATGGGGTGCTCTTGGAAGTTGGGCTTGAGCTTCTTGGCGGCGAAGTACACACCATAGCACATCTTCTGGTAGTGCGGGTAGTTCTTCTTCGAGGTGGACAACACTTCGCTCAAATAATATACCGGCTTCTGGACTAGTTGAGCTCGACCTTCTTCTGGGCGCTAAACCACGATAACGGTGCTGACCACCCGGCTAGTGGCGGCAATGTAAAGGAGCATGGGCTCTTTCTCAGTCGGTGACGCCAAGACAGGCGACGTGGTCAGCATCTTCTTTAGCTCGTGGAAAGCTTGGTCTGCTTGGTCGTTCCACTCGAAGTGAGTGGACTTCTTCATGAGTCGGTAGAGGGGGAGAGCATTCTCTCCGAGCCGGCTGATGATGCGGTTCAGGGAGGCCAGGCATCCGGTAAACTTTTGGACGTCTCGTAGCTTGGTAGGAATCTCCATTCTCTATATGGCCTTGATCTTCACCGGGTTGCATTCAATGTCGCGTTCGGAGACCAGGAAGCCTAGAAGCTGGCCGGCTGGCACTCCGAACACGCATTTCTCGGGGTTGAGCTTGATCTGAAACCGGCGCAAGTTTTCAAATGTCTCTCTGAGGTCTTCTAGCAAGGTGCCGCGCTTCTCCGTCCTCACCACAATATCGTCTACATAGACATGGGCATTTCTGCTAAGCTGCTTGAGGAGGCATTTCTGCATGCAACCCTGAAAAGTGGCACCGGCATTTCTCAAGCCGAATGTCATAGTCAGGTAGCAGAAAGCTCCGAATGGTGTGATGAAGGCGGTCTTCAGGCGGTCAGCCGGATCCAACTTTATCTGGTGGTAGCCTAAGTAAGCATCCAAGAAGCTCAACAGCTCCCATCCGGCTGTGGAGTCTATCACTTGATCAATCCTTGGCAGAGCAAAGGGATCTTTGGGGCAGGCTTTATTGAGGCTAGTGTAGTCAATGCACATGCGCCACTGCTTGTTTTTCTTCAACACCAGAACTGGGTGGGCCGGCCACTCTGGAAAGAACACTTCCATGATGAATCCGGCTGCTAGAAGCCGGGCTATTACTTCTCCGACAACTCTTCTCTTCTCTTCTAACAGGCGGCACAAGGACTGCCTGACCGGCTTGGCATCAGATCGGACATGTAGTTTGTGCTCGGCGAAATCTGTTGGAACACCCG
>NW_021211768.1:0-605 GCF_002162155.2 Triticum dicoccoides | reverse complement strand
TTTGTTGAATTTGCGGTTGCATCGTCGTGTCTAGTTGCTGGTCTTAGAGTCTAGTCTTTTAGAGTTTCGAGTTCTGGTCATAAGTTGTCACGCCGCCGCCGCACCATCATCATCGCCCCTGCCATCTACCACCACCGCTCCGAATTCGTATCCATATACCACCACCAATCCGTGCCCATATACCACCACCGATCCATATCCATATACTACCACCGCTACCACCACCGCTGCCATATACCACCACCATATATCCACCACCAATCCGAGTTCCTTGCTTATTAGGTTTGTTTTCGGGATCCATCTAGATTCCGATTCGTGTTTCCTTGCCGGAGTAGGTTTCGGGAAAAAAAAAAAAGAAGAGTCGGGTAGCCACGCTCCGTTTAGGCCCAAAATTTTTCGAAAACGCATTTTTCGAAAAAATTTCTGGCTATCCTATTTTTAGGTGTTTCTGAGTGTTTTGAGACAGGTGCCATTATAGGAAGTTTTTTTTGACCTGTTTCCAGTTTTTGGGTCCGGGCAGTCGAAAAAAAAAAAAAATTGGTCGAAAAAATTTCGTGCCCATCCTATCAGTTTGAGCTAGGAAGAGTTTTGAGACACTCGCCATT
>NW_021211767.1:0-614 GCF_002162155.2 Triticum dicoccoides | reverse complement strand
TCGACTCGCGTTACGCTAAGACAGGGTGGGAGTGGTGTCACGTGCTCATCTCGGCTCCGTCGTCGCTACCGCGACGACGTCCACCTCGACTCGCGTTACGCTAAGACAGGGTGGCAGTGGTGTCACGTGCTCGTCTCGGCGTCCGTTGTTGCTACCGCGACGACGTCCGCCTCGACTCGCGTTACGCTAAGACAGGGTGGCAGTGGTGTCACGTGCTCGTCTCGGCGTCTGTCGTCGCTACCGCGACGACGTCCGCCTCGACTCGCGTAACCGTAAGATAGACAGGGTAGGAATGGTGTCACGTGCTCGTCTCGGCGTCCATCGTCGCTACCGCGACGACGTCCGCCTCGACTCGCGTTACGCTAAGACAGGTTGGCAGTGGTGTCACGTGCTCGTCTCGGCGTCCGTCGTCGCTATCACGACGACGTCCGCCTCGACTCGCGTTACGCTAAGACGGGGTGGGAATGGTGTCACGTGCTCGTCTCGGCGTCCATCGTCGCTACCACGACCACGTCCGCCTCGACTCGCGTAACGCTAAGATAGGGTGGGAATGGTGTCACGTGCTCATCTCAGTGTCCGTCGTCGCTACCGCGACGACGTCCTCCTCGACTCGC
>NW_021211766.1:0-1301 GCF_002162155.2 Triticum dicoccoides | reverse complement strand
TTAGCCCATAAACATCTCTAAAAGTGGCTAAGAAATTTAGTATCACGATCTGAAACAATAGTATTTGGCACACCATGCAAGCGAATAATTTCACGAAAGAACAAATCAGCAACATTAACAGCATCATCGCTTTTATGACATGGTATAAAGTGTGCCATTTTCGAGAATCTATCCACGACAACAAATATGCTATCCCTCCCCTTCTTTGTTCGAGGTAAACCTAAAACAAAGTCCATAGATATATCCTCCCAAGGAACACTAGGTACAGGCAAAGGCATATATAAACCATGAGGATTGAGTCGTGACTTAGCTTTTTGACATGTAGTGCAGCGAGCAATAAAACGCTCAACATCCCGTCTCATCTTTGGCCAAAAGAAATGTGTAGCAAGTACGTCCTCCGTCTTCTTCACGCCAAAGTATCCCATTAATCCTCCTCCATGCGCCTCCTCCAACAACAAAAGACGAACGGAGCTAGCTGGAATGCATAGCTTGTTAGCACGAAACACAAATCCATCGTTAACGACGAACTTGTTCCACATTCTTCCTTCTTTACAATTCTGCATTACATCTTTAAAATCAGCATCATGCACATATTGATCTTTGATGGTCTCCAAACCAAATATTTTGAAGTCAAGTTGTGAAAGCATAGTATAGCGGCGAGACAATGCATTAGCAATAACATTTTCTTTTCCCTTCTTGTGTTTAATGACATAAGGAAAAGTCTCAATGGATTCAACCCATTTAGCATGTCTACGATTCAGTTTAGCTTGACTTTTAATATGTTTCAAAGATTCATGATCAGAATGTATAACAAATTCTTTGGGCCATAAATAATGTTGCCATGTTTCTAAAGCCCAAACAAGATGATGAGGACATCAATACAATTGTTACACCCACAGCCCCTGCTGCTATACATACTGGACCAATTACTAGAGCTCGTGCACGCCAACTAAATTATCAGGTACTTTCGTTTCTTGGTAATGATTCTAATGTTCATGAGAATATGATGCTGCCTAAATTGGATACATTTGTTTTGCTTACAAATGAAGGGCCTAGCTTGGAGAAGGATGAACATTGGAGCAAGAACAAGCATGGAGATGATGGCATGCGCAAGGGGAACAAGAACGGAGTTACAAGTGATGATTTCAGGACTTTGAAGCCACCATAATGTGTGCATGAAGCCTTGGACGAAATATACAAGATGCCACTTCATAAATTTCGTCCCGAGGCTATTTTAGGTGCTGCGTCACCTTATTATTGGGCCAGGCCCATGTAATTTCGAAATACATAAGTATAGGCTA
>NW_021211765.1:0-1121 GCF_002162155.2 Triticum dicoccoides | reverse complement strand
TCATGCTCGACCTTTCGGTCTTCTGTGTTCCGAGGCCATGTCTGTACATGCTAGGCTCGTCAAGTCAACCTAAGTGTTTGCATGTGTAAATCTGTCTTACACCCGTTGTATGTGAACGTCTGAATAAAACACCCGATCATCACGTGGTGTTTTGAAACAGCGAACTGTCGCAACGGTGCACAGTTAGGGGAAACACTTCTTGAATTTTATTGTGAGGGATCATCTTATTTACTACCGTCGTTCTAAGTAAACAAGATGCAAAACATGATAAACATCACATGCAATCAAATAATAAACGTGACATGATATGGCCATTTTCACATAGCTCCTTTGATCTCCATCTTGGGGCTCCGTGATCATCTTGTCACCGGCTTGACACCATGATCTCCATCATCGTGTCTCCATGAAGTTGCTCGCCAACTATTACTTCTACTACTATGGCTAACGCGTTTAGCAATAAAGTAAAGTAATTTACATGGCGTTTCTCGATGACACACAGGTCATTAAAAGAATAAAGACAACTCCTATGGCTCCTGCCGGTTGTCATACTCATCGACATGCAAGTCGTGAATCCTATTACAATAGCATGAACATCTCATACATCACATATAGATCATTCATCATTCATCACAACTTTGGCCATATCATAACACAAACCACTTGCTGCAAAAACAAGTTAGACGTCCTCTAATTGTTGTTGCAAGTTTTACGTGGCTGAATTAGGGTTCTAGCAAGAACGTTTTCTTACCTACGTTAAAGCCACAACGTGATTTGTCAACTTCTATTTACCCTTCATAAGGACCCTGTTCATCGATTCCGCTCCAACTAAAGTGGGAGAGACAGACACCCGCCAGCCACCTTATGCAACTAGTGCATGTTAGTCGGTGGAACCGGTCTCACGTAAGCGTACGTGTAAGGTTGGTCCGGGCCGCTTCATCCCACAATACCGCTGAAGCAAGAAAGGACTAGTAACGGCAAGAAAGTTGACAAATCTACGCCCACAACAAATTGTGTTCTACTCGCGCAAGAAGAACTACGCATAGACCTAGCTCATGATGCCACTGTTGGGGAACGTTGCAGAAAACAAAAATTTTCCTACTCGTTTCACCAAGATCATCTAG
>NW_021211764.1:0-1133 GCF_002162155.2 Triticum dicoccoides | reverse complement strand
GGTTTTGTAGATGAGTCGACTCTTAGGCGATGCTCAGCCAGTCCCCTGGGAACACCTGGCATGTCAGCGGGCTTCCATGCAAAAATGTCCCAGTTCTCACGGAGGAACTGGATGAGCGCTTCTTCCTATTTCGGGTCGAGTGTCGTGGAGATGTGGGTCGGAGCTGCATCGGGGTCGGTCGGGTGAATGTGAACAGGCTTCGTCTCACCGGACGACTGAAATGCAGATTCTGTGGCGGGTTTCTTGGATCGCAGCAAGTCACTCGGATCTGCGTTTTGCTTGTATTCTTCGAACTCGACCGCTGTCACCTGGGAATCAGCAATCTTTGAGCCCTTCTGAAAGCACTCTTCTGCCTTTTTCCGATCACCGGTGACAGTGATCACTCCTTTGGGGCCGGGCATCTTCAATTTGAGGTACATGTAACATGGTCGAGCCATGAACCGTGCATAAGCTGGTCTCCCCAAAATGGCATGATATGCACTCTGAAAATCCACGACCTCAAACGTCAACTTCTCTTTGCGAAAATGTTTCGAATCACCAAACACCACGTCCAGAGCTATTTGGCCGAGTGACTCGGCTTTCTTCCCTGGTATAACTCCATGAAAGCTCATGTTACTGGTGCTTAGTCGGGACATCGGAATGCCCATTCCTTTTAGTGTGTCTGCATACAACAAATTCAGCCCACTACCACCGTCCATCAGCACTTTTGTCAGTCGAGTGCCTTCGACAACTGGATCGACCACCAAAGCTTGCCTCCCAGGGGTGGCAATATGAGTCGGGTGATCAGATTGGTCGAATGTGATGGGTGTTTGGGACCATCTCAGATAATTTGCTTTTGCTGGGGCAACCATGTTCACCTCACGGTTAATAACTTTCAATCGACTCTTGCTTTCCACATCTGCAAAGATCATCAGAGTGGAGTTGATATGCGGATATCCTTCCTCACTGTCCTCCTTGTCTTCGGCCTTGTCCGACTCCTTCTCCTTGTCTTTAGACTGTTTTCCCTGAAACTGCTGGATCAGGAGTCGACATTGGCGAGTGGTATGCTTCGGGTAGATGATATTCCCCTCTTCGTCTTTCTTCGTGTGGATGTGACACGGCATATCCATCACGTCGTTCCCTTCTTTATCCTT
>NW_021211763.1:0-2281 GCF_002162155.2 Triticum dicoccoides | reverse complement strand
AGAGAGAGAGAGAGAGAGCACGCCGGGAAAGAATACGAAGGGAGGAAGGAAAAGATGTGGGCCAGGACCTGGTGGAGTGCTATGCAATGTGGATGCAGGTTGTGCGATGTGAACGCGGGCTGGATTTCACATAGTTCGATTATTTTGGTTATTACGTGTTTTAAAGAGTGTAACCCGAACCCTAACCCGAAGAACGAATAGGCAGGAATTTAAAGTTGGACAAGCCACACTCAATAATGTCATCAATGGTGGATGTGGGGAAAGAAAACACGAAGAAGAAAGGATTGTGGGAGAGGAAGGGGAAGATAAAAATGGCGAGGAGATGCATTTATCTAACACATCACGAGCATGAAATATCATCATACATAAATAGTCTATGACTTTTGCATATACATTTTTATCATATTTTCTCATTGTACATATATTTTGTTAGCCTGTGGCAACGCACGGGCATTTAACTAGTCAAGTTAAGGTTAACCGTTAGATTGAGATTAGTGTACCTAATCATGTGGAGGGATTGATTCGTGTATGTTTATGGGGTGCGTTTAAAATAAATTACGTTTGATCTTTTATTAGTAGTGGAGATGGGGAGTAATGACTTCACATCTAAGAAGTAGAGGTTGTAAATTTATTGACGATTAGCAAGCATTGTATTGGTCACTTGAACAATTCATGAAAGAATATTGAAGGAAAAGAGATTTCACATATAAATATATTATCACAGACATCTTTTATAATTGTGAGCACTCATTAAGTATGACATGCTAAAGAGTTGATGTTGGACAAGGAAGACAACGTAATGGGTTATGTTTTGTCGCATCTCAGTTGAAGTATATTGTCATGGATCATTCAAACATATTGAGCTTGTCTTTCCCCCTCATGCTAGCCAAAATTCCTAGCACCAAGTAGAGATACTACTTGTGCTTCCAAATATCCTTAAACTCAGTTTTGCCATGAGAGTCCACCATATCTACCTATGGATTGAGTAAGATCCTTCAAGTAAGTTGTCATCAGTGCAAGCAATAAAAATTGCTCTAAATATGCATAACTTATTAGTGCGGAGAAAATAAGCTTTGTAAGATCTTGTTATGGAAGCAATAAAAGTGACGGACTGCATAATAAAGGTCCATATACAAGGGGCAATATAAAGTGACGTTCTTACGCATTAAGATTTTGTGTATCCAACCCTAAAAGCGCATGACAACCTCTGCTTTCCTTTGCGAAGGGCCTATCTTTTACTTTATGCAAGAGTCAAGGTGATCTTCACCTTTTCCTTTTTCATTTTATCCTTTGGCAAGAACTTTGTGTTAGGGTGATCCTGATATATATATCCAATTGGATGTATGTTAGCATGAACTATTATTGTTGACATCACCCAAAGGTGAATATGTTTGGAGGCAACACTATAAGCCCCTATCTTCTCTGTGTTCGATTAAAACTTTGGACCCATTAATATCACATGAGTGTTAGCAATTGTGGAAGACTATATGATAGTTGAGTATGTGGAGTTTGCTAAAATAAAGCTCTGACATAGACCCTTCCTGAAAATAAGATGAATTGCAATTGTTTATGACTAAGAATGAAGTTTGCTAGTTTTCAAGAAAGTTTATGGTCTATGCTTTAATATGTGAATAGCTTGTTACTTGATTATGAATAGTTTTATGAGATGAACTACTGTTATGACATATATTGATGCTAGTAAAGGCGATTGAAATTATCATTGATCAAACTTATGCACCTC
This sequence comes from Triticum dicoccoides, assembly GCF_002162155.2. Lineage (NCBI taxonomy): Eukaryota > Viridiplantae > Streptophyta > Magnoliopsida > Poales > Poaceae > Triticum > Triticum dicoccoides. The sequence goes on along the minus strand of NW_021211763.1, from coordinate 540 downwards.
TAGCATTCACACTTCATAAATTCTTTCTTTCATCATTTACCTACTCGAGGACGAGCAGGAATTAAGCTTGGGGATGCTGATATGTCTCCAACGTATCTATAATTTATGAAGCATTCATGCTATTACATTATCTGTTTTGAATGATTATGGGATTTATTATACACTTTTATATTACTTTTGGGACTAACCTACTAACCGGAGGCCCAGCCCATATTAATGTTTTATTGCCTATTTCAGTATTTCAAAGAAAAGGAATATCAAACGGAGTCCAAATGGAATGAAACATTCGGCAGCGTGATTTTTGGGAAGATTATGATCCAGGAGACTTGGAGTGCAAGCCGGGGGGTCATCGAGGAAGCCACGAGACAGGGGGCGCGCCCTACCCTCTCATGGGCCCCTCGAGGCTCCCCCGACCGACTTCTTTCACCTATATAAGCCTATGTACCCTAAAAACATCGAATGTCAAGATAGATCGGAAGTTCCGCCGCCGCAAGCCTCTGTAGCCACCAGAAACCTCTCGGGAGCCCTTCCCGGCACCCT
>NW_021211762.1:0-2567 GCF_002162155.2 Triticum dicoccoides | reverse complement strand
GAAGAGGGCCGTCATCACGGAGGGCTTCTACATCATCATAGCCACTTCGATGAAGTGTGAGTAGTTTACCTCAGACCTTCGGGTCCATAGTTAGTAGCTACATGGCTTCTTCTCTCTTTTTGGATCTCAATTCAAAGTTCTCCCTGAGGGAGTCCTGGATTAGGGGGTGTTCGGGTAGCCGGACTATACCTTCAGCCGAACTCCAGGACTATCAAGATACAAGATTGAAGACTCCGTCCCGTGTCCGGATGGGACTTTCCTTGGCGTGGAAGGCAAGCTTGGCGATGCGGATATTCAAGATCACCTACCATTGTAACCGACTTTGTGTAACCCTAATCCTCTTCGGTGTCTATATAAACCGGAGGATTTTAGTCCGTAGGACAACTTCATCATACAACAATCATACCATAGGCTAGCTTTTAGGGTTTAGCCTCCTTGATCTCGTGGTAGATCTACCCTTGTACTACCCATATCATCAATATTAATCAAGCAGGATGTAGGGTTTTACCTCCATCAAGAGGGCCCGAACCTGGGTAAAACATTGTGTCCCTTGTCTCCTGTTACCATCCGGCCTAGACGCACAGTTCGGGACCCCCTACCCGAGATCCGCCGGTTTTGACACCGACATTGGTGCTTTCATTGAGACTTCCTCTGTGTCGTCGCTTTCAGGCCCGATGGCTTCTTCGATCATCAACCACGATGCAGTCCAGGGTGAGACTTTTCTCCCCGGACAGATCTTCGTCTTCGACGGCTTCGCACTGCGGGCCAACTCGCTTGGTCACCTTGAGCAGATCGAAAGTTACGCCCCTGGCCATCAGGTCAGGTTTGGAAGCCTAAACTACATGGCTGACATCAGCGGGGACTTGATCTTCGACGGATTCGAGCCACAGCCAAGTGTGCCGCACTGTCTCCATGGGCATGATATAGCTCTGCCGCCGAACAGCGCCTTGGAGGCCGCACACGCATCGGTTCCGACCATTGATTCGGAGCCCTCAGTGCCAATCGAGGATCAGCGGTTGGACGCTGCCTCAGGGCTGCGATCTCAGAGGCGATCGAGCCGAACTCCAGCCCCGCACTCCGCATGGCCCGTGACTCCGAGGAGCCGGATTCCTCTCCAAACTCCGAGTCCCCCGCGCCCCCGCCGATCGAATCCGATTGGGCGCCGATAATGGAGTTCACCGCCGCGGACATCTTTCAGCACTCTCCCTTCGGTGACATTCTGAATTCTCTAAAGTCTCTCTCTTTATCAGGAGAGCCCTGGCCGGACTATGGTCAGCAAGGTTGGGATACGGACGATGAAGAAATTCAAAACCCACCCACCACCCACTTTGTAGCCACTGTCGATGACTTAACCGACATGCTCGACTTCGACTCCAAAGACATCGACGGTATGGACGACGATGCAGGAGACAACCAAGAACCAACGCCTATAGGGCATTGGACAACCACCTCATCTCACGATGTGTACATGGTGGATACCCCTAAAGGAAGCAACAACGAGGAAAACGGGGAGGGGGATCGATCTCTCGAAAAACAATCAAAGCGTCAGCGTAAACGCCGACCTAAGCCCCGCCTCGATAAAGACCCAGCCATAGAGCAGGATGAGCCGGTAGACGACGAGCATGCCTTAGAGCAACCGTCTCAACAAGACAACCCGGATAGAGAAACCGAACATTCCTCCCCCGGTGAAAATGGCATTCCGGACGACCCTACGCCGGACAAGCCCACGAAGCAGAAGAACCTCCACAAACGGCTCGTTGCAACCGCACGTAGCCTGAAAAAGCGGAAGCGGAAGCTAAAGACTGCGGAAGATGCACTTAGGATCAGATGGAGTAAAGTAATCAATACCGCAGACAAATACGGCGGTAGTCGCCGCACTAAAAGCTGTCCGATGAGAAAACTACTGCCTGAATTCGACGAGGAGGCCTTAGAGCCCTCGCATTCAAAAAGTAAGAAAGCCACACAGTCGGATAGACGACCCCAAGGCCAGCTTAAAGTGGCAAGCAGCGCCACACTTAAGCCGGTATGTGACCCACTTAAGGATTCACATCATGGCCCAGCCAGGTCCATTTACGGGCCAAGAAAGCAAGCTCTCGTATGGCACACCCAAATACAGGGGTGCCGCACACCCCCTATGTTTCACCGATGAGGTCCTGGATTATGAATTTCCAGCGGGATTCAAACCCGTAAACATAGAGGCATATGATGGAACAACAGACCCTGGAGTCTGGATCGAGGATTATATCCTCCACATACATATGGCTCGAGGAGATGACCTCCACGCCATAAAATACTTACCCCTCAAGCTTAAAGGGCCAGCCCGGCATTGGCTTAAAAGCCTTCCTGAAAACACAATCGGAAGTTGGGAAGAGCTCGAGGACGCTTTCCGAGCAAATTTTCAAGGGACCTATGTCCGCCCTCCGGATGCAGACGATCTTAGTCACATAACTCAACAGCCCGGAGAGTCAGCTCGGCAATTCTGGAATAGATTTCTTACTAAAAAGAATCAGATAGTCGACTGTCCGGACGCTGAAGCCTTAGCAGCTTTCAGGCATAATGTCCGAGAC
>NW_021211761.1:0-2567 GCF_002162155.2 Triticum dicoccoides | reverse complement strand
GAAGAGGGCCGTCATCACGGAGGGCTTCTACATCATCATAGCCACTTCGATGAAGTGTGAGTAGTTTACCTCAGACCTTCGGGTCCATAGTTAGTAGCTACATGGCTTCTTCTCTCTTTTTGGATCTCAATTCAAAGTTCTCCCTGAGGGAGTCCTGGATTAGGGGGTGTTCGGGTAGCCGGACTATACCTTCAGCCGAACTCCAGGACTATCAAGATACAAGATTGAAGACTCCGTCCCGTGTCCGGATGGGACTTTCCTTGGCGTGGAAGGCAAGCTTGGCGATGCGGATATTCAAGATCACCTACCATTGTAACCGACTTTGTGTAACCCTAATCCTCTTCGGTGTCTATATAAACCGGAGGATTTTAGTCCGTAGGACAACTTCATCATACAACAATCATACCATAGGCTAGCTTTTAGGGTTTAGCCTCCTTGATCTCGTGGTAGATCTACCCTTGTACTACCCATATCATCAATATTAATCAAGCAGGATGTAGGGTTTTACCTCCATCAAGAGGGCCCGAACCTGGGTAAAACATTGTGTCCCTTGTCTCCTGTTACCATCCGGCCTAGACGCACAGTTCGGGACCCCCTACCCGAGATCCGCCGGTTTTGACACCGACATTGGTGCTTTCATTGAGACTTCCTCTGTGTCGTCGCTTTCAGGCCCGATGGCTTCTTCGATCATCAACCACGATGCAGTCCAGGGTGAGACTTTTCTCCCCGGACAGATCTTCGTCTTCGACGGCTTCGCACTGCGGGCCAACTCGCTTGGTCACCTTGAGCAGATCGAAAGTTACGCCCCTGGCCATCAGGTCAGGTTTGGAAGCCTAAACTACATGGCTGACATCAGCGGGGACTTGATCTTCGATGAATTCGAGCCACAGCCAAGTGTGCCGCACTGTCTCCATGGGCATGATATAGCTCTGCCGCCGAACAGCGCCTTGGAGGCCGCACACGCATCGGTTCCGACCATTGATTCGGAGCCCTCAGTGCCAATCGAGGATCAGCGGTTGGACGCTGCCTCAGGGCTGCGATCTCAGAGGCGATCGAGCCGAACTCCAGCCCCGCACTCCGCATGGCCCGTGACTCCGAGGAGCCGGATTCCTCTCCAAACTCCGAGTCCCCCGCGCCCCCGCCGATCGAATCCGATTGGGCGCCGATAATGGAGTTCACCGCCGCGGACATCTTTCAGCACTCTCCCTTCGGTGACATTCTGAATTCTCTAAAGTCTCTCTCTTTATCAGGAGAGCCCTGGCCGGACTATGGTCAGCAAGGTTGGGATACGGACGATGAAGAAATTCAAAACCCACCCACCACCCACTTTGTAGCCACTGTCGATGACTTAACCGACATGCTCGACTTCGACTCCAAAGACATCGACGGTATGGACGACGATGCAGGAGACAACCAAGAACCAACGCCTATAGGGCATTGGACAACCACCTCATCTCACGATGTGTACATGGTGGATACCCCTAAAGGAAGCAACAACGAGGAAAACGGGGAGGGGGATCGATCTCTCGAAAAACAATCAAAGCGTCAGCGTAAACGCCGACCTAAGCCCCGCCTCGATAAAGACCCAGCCATAGAGCAGGATGAGCCGGTAGACGACGAGCATGCCTTAGAGCAACCGTCTCAACAAGACAACCCGGATAGAGAAACCGAACATTCCTCCCCCGGTGAAAATGGCATTCCGGACGACCCTACGCCGGACAAGCCCACGAAGCAGAAGAACCTCCACAAACGGCTCGTTGCAACCGCACGTAGCCTGAAAAAGCGGAAGCGGAAGCTAAAGACTGCGGAAGATGCACTTAGGATCAGATGGAGTAAAGTAATCAATACCGCAGACAAATACGGCGGTAGTCGCCGCACTAAAAGCTGTCCGATGAGAAAACTACTGCCTGAATTCGACGAGGAGGCCTTAGAGCCCTCGCATTCAAAAAGTAAGAAAGCCACACAGTCGGATAGACGACCCCAAGGCCAGCTTAAAGTGGCAAGCAGCGCCACACTTAAGCCGGTATGTGACCCACTTAAGGATTCACATCATGGCCCAGCCAGGTCCATTTACGGGCCAAGAAAGCAAGCTCTCGTATGGCACACCCAAATACAGGGGTGCCGCACACCCCCTATGTTTCACCGATGAGGTCCTGGATTATGAATTTCCAGCGGGATTCAAACCCGTAAACATAGAGGCATATGATGGAACAACAGACCCTGGAGTCTGGATCGAGGATTATATCCTCCACATACATATGGCTCGAGGAGATGACCTCCACGCCATAAAATACTTACCCCTCAAGCTTAAAGGGCCAGCCCGGCATTGGCTTAAAAGCCTTCCTGAAAACACAATCGGAAGTTGGGAAGAGCTCGAGGACGCTTTCCGAGCAAATTTTCAAGGGACCTATGTCCGCCCTCCGGATGCAGACGATCTTAGTCACATAACTCAACAGCCCGGAGAGTCAGCTCGGCAATTCTGGAATAGATTTCTTACTAAAAAGAATCAGATAGTCGACTGTCCGGACGCTGAAGCCTTAGCAGCTTTCAGGCATAATGTCCGAGAC
>NW_021211760.1:0-921 GCF_002162155.2 Triticum dicoccoides | reverse complement strand
ACGAAAACTCATCCATTACACAGGCATCAACTTTCAACCCTTTCTAACATCATTTGCTATTTTTCATGCATTGACAGATTTGTTTTGAGTTAAATGACTCTGAAATTAAAAAGCACTACAAATGAACTCTGAAAAGGTTGAAACTTGACATGGTATCATCATTTCACCCATATAGCATGTGCAAAAAAGTAGAGAGGGTTACGATAAAAACTGGATGCACTTCGTGTACAAACTGGACAATCTCTTTCGAAGTATCAGGGTTTCGGACGAAAACTCATCTATTACACAAGCACTTTATTTTCTTAAACTGATTACAACTCCAGACTTTTTTTGTGTTCAGTATGCACCATTCAAAGCCACGTCATCGACGTTCAACCCTTTTTGACATCATTTTCTATTTTTCATGCATTTACAAATTTGTTTTAAGCTAAATGACCCTGAAATTGAAAAGCAATACAAATGAACTCTGAAAAGGTTCAAACTTGGCATGATATCATCATTTCACCCACATAGCATGTGCGAAAAAGATAGAGGGTTACGGCAAAAACTGGATGCACTTCATGTACAAACTTGACAATCTTTTTCGAAGTATGAGGGTTTCGGACGAAAACTCATATGTTGCATCGGCACTTTATTTTTTAAAACTTATTACAACTTCAGACTTTTTTGCGTTCAGTATGCACCATTAAAAGCCATGTCATCAACTTTCAACCCATTCTGACATCATTTGCTATTTTTCATGCATTTACAAATTTGTTTTGAGCTAAATGACCCTGAAATTGAAAACCACTACAAATGAACTCTGAAAAGGCTGAAACTTGGCATGGTATCATCATTTCGCCCATATAGCATGTGCGGAAAAGTAGAGAGGGTTACAGCAAAAACTGGATGCACTTCGTGTACAAACTGGACAATCTTTTT
>NW_021211759.1:0-1153 GCF_002162155.2 Triticum dicoccoides | reverse complement strand
CCGTTTCATTGCCGTCCGTGAGGGGGGGCCACAACCCGGAGACGCGTGCCACCTCTTCGGACATGCCACAACACCACCCCGCATGTATGAGGGCCCGGTACGACGCTCCGGTGGCATTGCTACCCCCCAGGGCCCCCGTCCCGCCTAACCCTGTAGCATTTGACCACGGGATCTAGCCCTTTGACTTTGCACGGACGGGCTTTGACCAGTGGACCTCTCCACCCGGTTGTGTTAGGTCGGCCCAGAGGAACACTTTGGAGAAACATCCGGGCCAAACACACAGCTACATCCACTCCGTGTAGACCCGACGCGTCCGTTTCCCCCCTCCAGGTGCCGCCGGCGGCGGCGTCCGTGAGGAGGGGGGGGCACGCACCGGAGACGCGTGATGGGCGTTTGCAACCGCCTCAACACTTCCAGATTTCTGAGAGGCCGCCTACGCAAAATTTGACGGTATGCTAGCCCCCGGAGGCCGCCGGCCACAGTCGTAGACGTGCGAAGAGCAATCCGCGTAGAGGGAAGTGTTCAGATACTTCTCCATCACAAAAAATTATGAAAAATTACCATCAGTCCTATAGCACATGTGCCCACGTTGTGTAAAAAACTCATGATTTTATCGCGCTCCAAGTATTTAATAATTTTCACGCTGCATCGTTACCGCAGAACGTCTACTACCGTTTCATTGCCGTCCGTGAGGGGGGGCCACAACCCGGAGACGAGTGCCGCCTCTTCGGACATGCCACAACACCACCCCGCATGTATGAGGGCCCGGTACGACGCTCCGGTGGCATTGCTACCCCCCAGGGCCCCCGTCCCGCCTAACCCTGTAGCGTTTGACCACGGGATCTAGCCCTTTGACTTTGCACGGACGGGCTTTGACCAGTGGACCTCTCCACCCGGTTGTGTTAGGTCGGCCCAGAGGAACACTTTGGAGCAACATCCGGGCCAAACCCACAGCTACATCCACTCCGTGTAGACCCGACGCGTCCGTTTCCCCCCTCCAGGTGCCGGCGGCGGCGGCGTCCGTGAGGGGGGGGGCACGCACCGGAGACGCGTGCTGGGCGTTTGCAACCGCCTCAACACTTCCAGATTTGTGAGAGGCCGCCTACGCAAGATTTGACGGTATGCTAGCCCCCGGAGGCCGCCGGCCACAGTC
>NW_021211758.1:0-1868 GCF_002162155.2 Triticum dicoccoides | reverse complement strand
GCTGTGCAGATGGTTCGAATGTTCAACATGTTTCGCCAGGACAACAGCGACCAAGAGTTCAAGTTCCTTCACGTGTTCTCCAGGATCGAGTCGTGCGAGAAGTGGAGGGAGTGCCGACTCACTCTCGCAAGGCCAAGGAGACCTACAAGCCGGATGCGCCTGCCCCATCGGCGGCAGAAGGGCGCCCTGATGGCAACAAAAGAGACAAGGCGGCGAGGGGCGCGGCACCCGCTGCTGAACGGCTACAATCATCGATCGAGCAGTGCATCGCCGATGCCAAGAACAGCGCCGCCAAGAGGGAGGAGAAATCCGACGTGAGGTGGTCGGCGTTGATGACGAAGCATGACGTCAAGCTCGACCTTCACAGGACCAAAGTCGCCGCGAAGAAGAGGAACACCAACCTAGTTCTCTTGATGGCGGCAGACATGTCGACGATGGACGAGCAGGTGAAGGCGTGGTACCTGGCAGAGCGTGGCCTCATCTTGAACCAGATGCCTCGACAGGCGGCAACCGCCGCCTCTACGCTCACAACGACGCCAACGCCGATGCCAAGCCTGAGAAGTGAACATGTGCGGACGCCCTGCGTGAGCACTGAAGCCACACCAACGCCAACGTCGAGCCCGAGCACTGAAGATGCGCCCACACTGACCTCAGCCAGTCCCATGGCAGAGGAGCCTGCCGTTTGATGCGTTCCATGTCTATGATTCCTTCCTTTTGATCACCGAACTTTTGGGTATGTTTGATCGCCGACCTGTGCCATGATGATCGCCGAACCTGTGGCATTTTTTGGCAGCAGAGAAGATAAATTAGAATTTTCGGGCGTTTGGGGGCCGAAACCTGGGGCGCGACTGGAAACTCGATCGCCCTCAGGGCGGAAAAACCGCCGGCGCATATGCCAAAAGACATTCGTCGGGTGCCCTGGGGGGGGGGCAAACGGCTGAAGATGCTCTAGTGGTTAAATCAAAACCTGGAAAATGCACTCATGAACACCTACAGGAGGAGATGGGCCTTCAAACCCTAAGAAGGAGCAACCAAAGACAAGGTGGCCATTGACAGATTGACGAGGAAGCACAAGGACGTGGCCGCTAGACTTCTCATGATCATTTATCCCCCTTGAGGCTGTATTTCCTTTCCTTGTGGGCTTATTTTTGCTGTTGCCCCCAGCCTGTACCTTACCTTTATTTTCTTTCGTTTCTGTGGACCTCCGTTTTTCGGTTGGATGTTGTGCTTCGGTTGTGGTTTGCTTTATTTATAAAGCGGGGCGAGAAGCCTTTTTCGGTACAAAATTCAATTAGCCGTGGCCCTTTTCAGGAATCATCCACAACACCCTATCCTAACAACTGAGTGTGTAATCCATCCTCACACAATGACAAAAAAGTATACTAGAAAACAATTAACGAATTCAACAAAAATAGATGTAGCTAGTTAAATCCTAGTTTGATAAATGTCAAAGAGTAGTTTCATATGATTCCATTGTGTTATGTGTGTGCATCAGTTTTCAAACATGATATATATAAAAACAGGAGGGTGACAGAACCTATACTGGAACCTACTACAACGCCCCTTCGGTCAGTTTTGCATCAGGTTGACTATGGGCAGAAAAGACAACACAAAAGTTGAGTGGTAGAAAATAGTGAAACTAATCTGATATGTCTTGTGGTTCCACGGCCTATCGAGGGCGTCGCTGCTGACCTTGGCAACACTGAGGAGGTCATGGTCCACACGAAGTTCTTGGGCCTAAAGCTTCTTGGTTCCTCCCCCAGCTAATCCACCTTCCAAGCTAACCAAGTCAAGTCAATATAATTTTAGTTCCATTGTGAGTTATTCTCCTAAAAGGCAAATAAAAAGCACTCTGAATAGATGCAAAC
>NW_021211757.1:0-1174 GCF_002162155.2 Triticum dicoccoides | reverse complement strand
CTGTGCTGCGTCACTATCCCGCTCAAGAGGTAGTACTTCATCGAGTTCTACTTTCCTCCCACTTACTTCTTTCGAGAGAAACTCTTTTTCCAGAAAGCATCCGTTCTTGGCAACAAAGATCTTGCCTTCGGATCTTAAGTAGAAGGTATACCCTACAGTTTCCTTAGGGTATCCTATGAATACGCATTTTTCCGACTTGGGTTCGAGCTTTTCAGGTTGAAGTTTCTTGACATAAGCTTCGCATCCCCAAACTTTTAGAAACGACAGCTTAGGTTTCTTTCCAAACCATAATTCATACGGTGTCGTCTCAACGGATTTAGATGGTGCCCTATTTAAAGTGAATGTAGCTGTCTCTAGAGCGTATCCCCAAAATGATAGCGGTAAATCGGTAAGAGACATCATAGACCGCACCATATCCAATAGAGTGCGATTACGACGTTCGGACACACCGTTTCGCTGAGGTGTTCCAGGCGGCATGAGCTGTGAAACAATTCCACATTTCTTTAAGTGTGTACCAAATTCGTGACTTAAGTATTCTCCTCCACGATCTGATCGTAAGAATTTTATCTTTCGGTCACGTTGATTCTCCACCTCATTCTGAAATTCCTTGAACTTTTCAAAGGTCTCAGACTTGTGTTTCATTAAGTAGACATACCCATATCTACTCAAGTCATCTGTGAGAGTGAGAACATAACGATATCCTTCGCGAGCCTCAACGCTCATTGGACCGCACACATCGGTATGTATGATTTCCAACAAGTTGGTTGCTCGCTCCATTGTTCCGGAGAACGGAGTCTTGGTCATTTTGCCCAAGAGGCATGGTTCGCATGTGTCAAACGATTCATAATCAAGAGACTCTAAAAGTCCATCGGCATGGAGCTTCTTCATGCGCTTGACACCAATGTGACCAAGGCGGCAGTGCCACAAGTATGTGGGACTATCGTTATCAACTTTAAATCTTTTGGCATCTACACTATGAACATGTGTAATATTACGCTCGAGATTCATTAAGAATAAACCATTGACCATCGGAGCATGACCATAAAACATATCTCTCATATAAATCGAACAACCATTATTCTCAGACTTAAATGAGTAGCCATCTCGTATTAAACGAGATCCTGATACAATGTTCATGCTCAAACTTGGCACTAAATAACAATTATTAAGGTTC
>NW_021211756.1:0-3668 GCF_002162155.2 Triticum dicoccoides | reverse complement strand
AGCGAGTCTCCAGAATGGCCGACGCTCCTATTTCTTCCGGTTCTTCTTCTGCTGCTTGGTTGCAGGCAGAGCGATCATTATGTATATTTCTAAGCCGTTGACTACAATATGACACTCGAATTGAACCATCATCATTTATAAAAGCATATAGACTGGAACTAGTCCATCTAGACACTATTCAACCATGTAACCATGCAAACAGAAACTATCTATGACACAACTAGGCTACAACTGGTCATTTGGATCTTTTCTACACCAAGACCACAGCTCATATATACTTTATCACATTATAAGTCCTCACACCATCAACTATGACAAAATCTGAGAGTATAAGTATGGTTACATTCACCCAAGTCGAAACATAAAATTCTCTCCAACATAGTACAGCCCACTTTGATAATTTCATAGCATTTAATATACGAAACGAAACCTGACAAGTGATATGTGTTTAAGTATCTACAGAACAGCCTCTAAAATTTTCGTGTTGTAACTTTATTTTAATACCACCTCTAACAGGGCCTAATCTCCCATATCAAAATACTGTACCCAGGAACATATATTTCGGGACAACAAACAAAACTGATGGCTTCTCTAAAACCGTACATCCAAACAACACAAATAAATACTCTGAAGAAACCTGGGAACTTTATCTAAAACTTATGTAAAGGGGCCAACTCAAAATTCTAAGCCTAGCTAACTCATTTTTCAGATATAAGCTTGTTGTCCAGATTTGACAGTGCAGTTTTTAACTGAACCAAGTTCAGTTTACAGCCAGAGTCACCCCACGCTCCAGTTTTTCTCTAAAAGGCTACCAACATCTCGCAATATTGCTCATGAATGGGCTGTCATCCCTAACTGATTTTCTTAAACAAAAGATCTAGCATAAAATAGGGCTGCTATGCATCTTCCATGGATATTACAAAACATGATTGTTAATGGCCGAGTAACAAAGCCTGAATAAAATATGCAGAGAAGAGAGGAGGAGAGGTGTAGTAGACTACCTTGACAAAGATGCCGGAGCTGGCTCCAAAGCCGAGCAGGAGCATGGCAGCGGGGAAGGCACGGTACCAGGTGAGCCTGGGCTGCGGCGGTGCAGCGATGACGATGGGCCCCTCCGCTGGTTGCGCGTAGGCTTGCGGAGGCGGCGGGGTCCTGGGCCTGGGTCGGAGGGGAGGCGGTGGTGGGCAGCGGTTCCTGCAGGAGAGCAGAGCAGAGCAGGTTAGCTGCTGGAGCAAGCAGTAGTAGATGGGAGGAATTGGGAGATGCGTACGGGCACGGCGGAAGGCCTCCTCGATCTCGTCGGCGATGAGGCCCTTGTTGTGGAGGAAGAAGCGGTGGGAGAGGAACATGACGGCGTTCTACACGTAGTACTCCCTCACCAGCTGCGGCGGCGCCTCGAACGCCAGCTGCTGCTTCTCGCCGGCATCTACTGTTGGTTCCAGACAGAATTGATTGGTTTGGTCAGCAGCGAACAAACTGGGGAATCGACGGGGGTAGAGAGCGAGAGAGAGAAGCTGATTATGGACCTTGCGGCACTGGCACCGACGGATTGGAGTCCATCACCCTCCCTGGGCCTGCCCCGATGAGATGAGATGAGACGAGAGGGGAGTCCTCCCCGAGCTTGAGATGCCCTGGACGGCGCGCTAGCGTGGATGCCGAGCAGGTCAGCAGCAGATGTGTCAGGCTGCAGCTAGCGGTCGGAGTGGGGGAGGCCGGCCAGCTGTAGTGGATTGGGAGAGGAGAGGAGGTGGAAGGAGGCCGCGGTGGAGGGGATCTGGATCGGGGCTTTTGTTGATTTTTTTTAAATAAACGGGGCGGGTGGACGGTGGAGTGGGACGGTTGGTGGGATGGGTGTATACTAGTAGCGCGGCTGCCTCACCTGCGCTACAACTATCCACATATTAGTAACGCTGGTTTTAGATACCGCGCTATTAGTATGGTCTGTTCGTGGGGCATGGCTGGAGATATTTAATATTAGCGTGTTTTTCGTCCACGCGCTACCAGTATTACTAGTAGCGCGGGTCAATATATCACGCTACTAGTAAGTAGCGGTAGCACGGGGCAATATAGAGCGCTACTAGTAAGCGTCTGTCTATAAGCTTTTCCCTAGTAGTGTGTCCTTACCCCATCATTCCAGGCAACAAGCAAGTCATCCACCAGCGGCTCCATATACACAATCATATTCTTCCCGGGATAATTAGGACCTAGAATTATCAGTGTCAGGAACATGTGATGTCGTTGCATGCAAAACCCAGGGGGCAGATTCAGGGGAATAACATATACATGCCAACAACTGTATATGGCAGCCATCAAACCAAATGGATTGAACCCATCAGTTGTTATCCCAACAACTACACTCTTCCAGTCATCCCTTTTTTATGAATTTCAACAAATTTCTTCCATGCTTCACCATCCCGTAGATTTTGCATCCTTATTGAAATTGTAAATCTTCCCTTTGGCGGCCCATCTCATATATTGGGAAGTTTCCTCGGTCATATAAAGTCGTTGGATCCTATCAGTCACTAGTAGAAAACCACCCATTAGTCCCGGTTCGTAAGGGCCTTTAGTCCCGGTTCATGAACCGGGACTAATGGGTCGTTACTAATACCTCCACCCACGTGGCATGTGCGCCCACCCCAGTCAGGGGGCCTTTGGTCCCGGTTGGTGGCTCCAACCGGGACCAAAAGTCAATTTTTTTTAAAAGTGGCTGCTTTATGGGTTATTTTTAGGTTGTTATTATAGCTAGCTAATAGAGAGAAGTGTCCTCTCTTATATCTTTGTCCTTGGTTTATCAATGCTGCTGCTATGTTCATTGCACCCGCAGATATAAAATGCTCATGCATGCTTGCATCATACATCATCATATATATATAATAACAAGTCCTACTAATCATGCATCATCATATACAACTTCTACTCGTTATTAATAATAAGTCATACGATCATCATCCTCATAGTCATCGAACCCAACCCTACATAATTGTTCTTAGCACATGATCATCAGTATCAGGTAGGACCTAAACACCCTGAAGGTAAAATAGCATAAAACAATATAGACCCTGACTCTCCATTATGAAGAATGGCGATCATCCTGTCTCCAATTTTTGCCCTTCGCTGAATGTTGCTTCCAAGAAGCTCCTTACGACTGTCCATACATTTTTTCCATTCTTTGATTGTCATGTCTCCACTTCTTTTAGAAACCCGGTATGGACAGTTCAGATTCGTAGGAAGACCTGGTTGTATGTTCAAAACATGAAGGCTACCGTGTGCATACATCAGATGAGGCACATAATCATTCGGGATTATCTGTTGAAAAACATAGTAATAACTTCGTAGTTAGCAATGATATGATGTACTAGTTTTAGAAGTGTGCAAAAAGATTCACGAATGTTGTAATAGTAAAAAATCATACCAGGGTATCTCCATGGTAGTTACCGTAGTTCAACAGGTGCACTAGTGGCACGTATTGACAATAATGTTGAGGAGTTCGATTGTAGACATTGTAATTCTCAAGATCAGTACAAAATCCGACCAGATGATTTTTCTCCTGATAAGTTAGTTCGGAGCCTTCGGTGTAGTAGGTTCTGTCTACCATCTTCCGCACATTCTTTGAAGAATGAAAATAAGCTGTCAATGGAGAATAAGTTGTCAACTATTTTCAAATAAAC
>NW_021211755.1:0-1603 GCF_002162155.2 Triticum dicoccoides | reverse complement strand
AGAGACAATTAACTGGCCGGACCGTTGCCGGACTTGGTTCTTCGGGGCTGGCGGAACCTTGGACCCTGTAACAGGGAAGTGCATTTGGACGAACAATCAAATGGACATACCAGTCAGAAAGCTTCAGCACTATATCGAAGCAGCGCAGCAAGGGACGTTCTTTCCAGACAGAGAGAACGACGAGCTCACAATGGCCCTCGGGAATCCTGAGCACCCAGGACGGACACGAGGCACGCCAGGCTCCATTCCATGGAAGGTTGGGTTTCCGGACGCAGGCAGTTACAAATCCCATGAGAGAAGGAAAAAAGTGCAGCAGACCCAAATGCAGGCGCTACAAGCAAGGGTACAAGCGATAGAGGAATGAGAAGCAAATCGCAGCAAACGTACTGCCGAAGCTTCCCCCGAAGCTACCCCGCCATCTCAGCGGAGAAGCAGCGTGGCTTCCACCGAGCTCCTTCAGCCGGAGCATGCCTTGACGGCTCCTACCAGCTGTGCCGTGGATGCTATCACGGAGTCTCAAAATTGCCACCTTATGACGCAATGGACGAATTTGAAGGTCAAGGCGGCTGTTGGCTCTGTTTATCCTACTGAACCCGGCGCAACTTTTCACTGCCGGCCGATTCTAGAAGGATATGCTAGGGTGATGGTGGATGAAATAACGGAGGGATTTGAGGACCTCCAGCTTAACCACCCTACCAGTGAAGGGGAGAATAGGCTCGGGTCTGCTCTGAAGACTCCATGCCTATGGCGGAAGGAGCTCTTCAACCTTCCGAACTGGACGCCTCCGCCTCCTCCTCCTCCTCCGGCAAGTCAGGGCACTCCGCCTCCTCCACCGCCTCCTCCTCCGGCGAGTGACGATCAGGCCACTCGACTGGCTCCTTCTCCAGCGTGTGGCGGCACTCCGCCTCCTTCTCCGCCTGCGCCGACGCTCCCGAGCAGCCAGCCTCCTCGTTCTCCGCCTCGTCAGCAAGGGCGGAAGAGACCTGCCGCCGCTCCGGCTGCTCCGACGCGTCGTAGTCCTTCTCCTCCGCCTCGTAAGCAAGTAAAGAAGACAACCGCTCCATTTGCTCGGCCGGCGTCTAGCAGTACAGCCAGAGGCGGGAAGACATACAGATTCGGTCCTTCTCTGAAGACTCCAGAGAAGTTACCATACGAGAGGACCCCGGAGGAGAACGCCGAGATCGCACGAACCGAAGTAGATGACTGGTTTCAAGGGTTGGAAGCAAAGAGACATCCACTTCTGGAGGATAAGGTAGATCCGGTGAAAGCGAAGCGCACTCTGGCTGCCCTGACAAAACCACCCAAGTCTCTGCCGAAAAGAAACTATGAGAGCATTATTGGAAAGGAATTTGCCGAAGTGGAGTGGTCGGGAAGTACTGTCAGTGATCAAAGGCTGAAAGAACGACGAGCTGGGAAACAAATTGCCCAGCTCGTCGAACAAGCGAAGCAATCGTGCCCCCCGCTCAAGGTGCCTAGCCACAACGTCGCTAATGATCCGAGGATGGTGCCCGGTTATAGCAATCTTGCAGATTACCTGCCCGCCGATGTACATTATGAACCCGTGGAGGTGCAGATAAAAAGATACGAGTACGGGAAGCCTCTC
>NW_021211754.1:0-1171 GCF_002162155.2 Triticum dicoccoides | reverse complement strand
TGGTCTTAGAGTCTAGTCTTTTAGAGTTTCGAGTTCTGGTCATAAGTTGTCACGCCGCCGCCGCACCATCATCATCGCCCCTGCCATCTACCACCACCGCTCCGAATCCGTATCCATATACCACCACCAATCCGTGTCCATATACCACCACCGATCCATATCCATATACTACCACCGCTACCACCACCGCTGCCATATACCACCACCATATATCCACCACCAATCCGAGTTCCTTGCTTATTAGGGTTGTTTTCGAGATCCATCTAGTTTCCGATTCGTGTTTCCTTGCCGGAGTAGGTTTCGGAAAAAAAAAAGTCGGGTAGCCACGCTCCGTTTTGATGAGGACATCAATACAATTGTTACACCCACAGCCCCTGCTGCTATACATACTGGACCAATTACTAGAGCTCGTGCACGCCAACTAAATTACCAAGTACTTTCGTTTCTTGGTAATGATTCTAATGTTCATGAGAATATGATGCTGCCTAAATTGGATACATTTGTTTTGCTTACAAACGAAGGGCCTAGCTTGGAGAAGGATGAACATTGGAGCAAGAACAAGAATGGAGTTACAAGTGACGATTTCAGGACTTTGAAGCCACCATAATGGGTGCATGAAGCCTTGGACGAAATATACAAGATGCCACTTCATAAATTTCGTCCCGAGGCTATTTTAGGTGCTGCGTCACTGTCAGGACCCCGACTCGATGTCACATCGATCTAGCCGATAACACCTCATATCACTTTGCGGCCTCACGCACGGTATCCCCACGGGTGTCGCCTTACCTTTGCCCGGGACCGTTTGCGCCTTTTGGCTCACGTATATGATAGTGGCGCTAGCATCCATATGATAAAGAGCCCGGGCTGACATGACTAGTCGTAAACCCAAAGTGGCACAGACTTACAGGGACAGGCATCCATGACCCAGCTTCGAACGTGTCGGTCATCAGCAAGTGGGTCCGGGCTGTAGCACTGGGCTAGCAGGACTCCGGTAAACCGGGCTGTAGCGGGCTAACAGGACTCCGGTACTCAAAGCGTGACATTTCCCAGAAGGGACAGACACAGGAACGAAGAAGGACACATGCCGGCCAGCCTAAGTGTTCCAGAGCAGTAGCAAGCTACCATGGCTCAGCGGTAACACTAGGAGACATTTCCCGGTAAGAGAGGCTAC
>NW_021211753.1:0-971 GCF_002162155.2 Triticum dicoccoides | reverse complement strand
TGTCTGTCCCTTCGGGGAAATGTCACGCATTGAGTACCGGAGTCCTGTTAGCCCGCTACAGCCCGGTTTACCGGAGTCCTGCTAGCCCAGTGCTACAGCCCGGACCCACTTGCTGATGACCGACACGTTCGAAGCTGGGTCATGGATGCCTGTCCCTGTAAGTCTGTGCCACTTTGGGTTTACGACTAGTCATGTCAGCCCGGGCTCCTTATCATATGGATGCTAGCGACACTATCATATACGTGAGCCAAAAGGCGCAAACGGTCCCGGGCAAAGGTAAGGCGACACCCGTGGGGATACCGTGCGTGAGGCCGCAAAGTGATATGAGGTGTTACCGGCTAGATCGATGTGACATCAAGTCGGGGTCCTGACAGCGTTGGCATCAGAGCCGGACTGCCTGTAGGTTCTCCAAGCCAAACTGGTCGATGTTGAGTCTAGAAATTCTTTAGTTATATGTAAGGGAATTGTTTGTGGGTCGGAACGTAAGGCTCTTTTTACTCCTTTATCTTATAACATTCTGGTCTGAGTCAGTCTATTCTTCCACCGGGGGTTAAGGAATTAGGATCTATTCTCTCTATCAGGATCACGTGTTACTAATCAGTAGTACCTTATAAGTTTGATGGATACAAGCCTAGTTCAATTCTACTACCACATTATGTTGCTAGGATGGACTCAGAACTTGATATGATGATGTTGAGTGTGTATGTAATCCTTTGTCAAATGTCTCAAAATCCTTCTTGAGCATTTACAGCTGTTATGCTGCCGAAATTTTGCTAGAAATTCTAATGCCTTTGCATTATGATTGTGCTTTCAGATGGCCACTCGCGACCTCAATCAAGTGGTTCGCCTGACTCGATGCCTAGATGTACCCGGCCATACTGCCATGTTGGTCAGGGTAATGACTGAGGCTGGATACCGTTGGTATCCTGAGTACACGGTCGAAGAGCAATTCCGAGACTTTAATCAAAGCC
>NW_021211752.1:0-1127 GCF_002162155.2 Triticum dicoccoides | reverse complement strand
ACTTGGGCCCATTGGCCTTGTACGACCTAGATTTAGTTTTAGGCTGCCTTGGGACGTCCTCCCACCTCCTTGGCCGCCACCCCTTGCTCCTATATAAGTAGATCCATCTAGTAGCTTTTCCTTGGGATTTGTTTAGTTAAAAGTTAGCCATTGCAACTTCGTGTACTTCGTTTGTGTCCAACGACCAGACCAAGACCGCTTACGGATCCCCACCATTATCAATACCTCATATATATTTGCAATATTCAGATTGCTTTATCATATTCTTGCTCGTTCTTCGATTGCTTGCAGGAATAGACCTTCGTGGTCAGGCTGACCGTGCTTCCGGCATCGTCAGTAACCTTAGGAGATTGGTTTAGCGATTGCTAAGGCGCAACGTCGTGCACGTTTGTAGTCGGATCGTCAAAGTCGTCTCTACCAAATCGATAGTTATCATCTCATCGAAAGATCGGGACACCCCGCCTCTATCAAAAATTCTGTACACCATGGTAGAAACAATCACTATACTCTTGTTCATAAGGATAAAAATATTACTTTGCTTCCTATGACTCCTGATTCCATTTTGAAAGATGATATTAATAGAGCTAATAAAGCACAACAGAAGAAGAATAAGAGTTAAAATCAGATTGTGGCAAAAGAATTTGAGCAACAAATGAAGCCTAATAATAAACCATCTAGTGTTGCTTCTGAAATTAAATTAAAAAGTGCATGTTTACTTGCCACCAAATCTGATATTGATGAGCTAGATTTCAGCAAATCTGTTTGCTATGCTTTTGTGTGCAAAGAGGCATTATTTTCATTCGAGGACGTGCCTTCCTCTTTGCCTCCTGCTGTCACTAACATTTTGCAGGAGTTCGCTGACGTTTTTCCACAAGACGTGCCACCGGGATTACCGCCTATTCGAGGGATTGAGCATCAGATTGACTTAATTCCCGGTGCTTCACTGCCAAACCGTGCACCATACCGTACCAATCCAGAGGAGACGAAGGAGATTATGCGTCAAGTACAAGAGCTTCTCGACAAAGGTTATATACGCGAATCCCTTAGTCCTTGTGCTGTTCCTATTATTCTAGTGCCGAAAAAGGATGGTACATCACGTATGTGTGTTGATTGTAGAGGCATTAATA
>NW_021211751.1:0-2476 GCF_002162155.2 Triticum dicoccoides | reverse complement strand
TCAATGCCATGCTAGTGATTTCTTATGGATTAAACTAGTTTAAAAATTGCCTATTTACTAAACAATCCAAAAAAACCTATTATGTGTAGGAATTTTTCGGCAAGTGGCTTTGCCGCTGCACTGAAGCCGGATAAGTTTACTGATGTCTACTATGCAACCTTCTCCTTGTAAATGTTGTTGGGCCTCCAAGTGCAGAGGTTTGTAGGACAGTAGCATATTTCCCTCAAGTGGATGGCCTAAGGTTTATCAATCCGTGGGAGGCGTAGGATGAAGATGGTCTCTCTCAAAACATCCTGCAACCAAATAACAAAGAGTCTCTTGTGTCCCCAACACACCCAATACAATGGTAAATTATATAGGTGCACTAGTTCGGCGAAGAGATGGTGATACAAGTGCAATATGGATGGTAGATATAGGTTTTTATAATCTGAAATTATTAAAACAGCAAGGTAACTAATAATAAAAGTGAGTGTAAACGGTATTGCAATGCTAGGAAACAAGGCCTAAGGTTCATACTTTCACTAGTGCAAGTTCTCTCAACAATAATAACATAACTGGATCATATAACTATCCCTCATCATGCAACAAAGAGTCACTCCAAAGTCACTAATAGCGGAGAACAAACGAAGAGATTATTGTAGGGTACGAAACCACCTCAAAGTTATCCTTTCTGATCGATCCATTCAAGAGTCCGTAGTAAAATAACATGAAGCTATTCTTTCCGTTCGATCTATCATAGAGTTCGTACTAGAATAACACCTTAAGATACAAATCAACCAAAACCCAAATGTCACCTAGATACACCAATGTCACCTCAAGTATCCGTGGGCATGATTATATGATATGCATCACACAATCTCAGATTCATCTATTCAACCAACACAAAGTACTTCAAAGAGTGCCCCAAAGTTTCTACCGAAGAGTCAAGACGAAAACGTGTGCCAACCCCTATGCATAAGTTCACAAGGTCATTGAACCCGCAAGTTGATCACCAAACGTACATCAAGTAGATCACGTGAATATCCCATTGTCACCACAGATAAGCACATGCAAGACATACATCAAGTGTTCTCAAATCCTTAAAGACTCAATCCGATAAGATAACTTCAAAGGGAAAACTCAATCCATTACAAGAAAGTAGAGGGGGAGAAGCATCATAAGATCCAACTATAATAGCAAAGCTCGCAGTACATCAAGATCGTGCCAAATCAAGAACACGAGAGAGAGAGAGAGAGAGAGAGAGAGAGAGAGAGATCAAACACATAGCTACTGGTACATACCCTCAGCCCCGAGGGTTAACTACTTCCTCCTCGTCATGGAGAGCGCCAGGATGATGAAGATGGCCACCGGTGAGGGATCCCCCCTTCGGCAGGGTGCCGGAACAAGGTCCCGATTGGTTTTCGGTGGTTACAGAGGCTTGCAGCGACGGAACTCCCAATCTATTGTGCTCCTGGATGTTTTCAGAGTATATGGATATATAGGAGGAAGAAGTAGGTCGGTGGAGCTGGGAGGGGCCCACGAGGGTGGGGGCACGCCCAGGGGGGCAGGCGCGCCTCCCTGCCTCGTGGCCTCCTCGCTTCTTTCTTGACGTCCACTCCAAGTCCTCTGGATCATGTTTGTTCCAAAAATCACTCTCCCGAAGGTTTCATTCCGTTTGGACTCCGTTTGATATTCCTTTTCTGCGAAACACTGAAATAGGCAAAAAAACAGCAATTTGGACTGGGCCTCCGGTTAATAGGTTAGTCCCAAAAATTATATAAAAGTGTATAATAAAGCCCATTAAACATCCAAAACAAATAATATAATAGCATGAATACTTCATAAATTATAGATACGTTGGAGACGTATCAGCATCCCCAAGCTTAATTCCTGCTCGTCCTCGAGTAGGTAAATGATAAAAGAAATAATTTATGAAGTGTGAATGCTAGCAAGTGCACAAGTTTGATCAATGATAATTTCAATCACCCTTTCTAGCATCATTATATGTCATAACAGTAGCTCATCTCATAAAACTTTTCATGATCAAGTAACAAGCTATTCACATGTTAAAGCATATACCATAAACTTTCTTGAAAACTAACAAACTATGTTCTCAGTCATCAAACAATTGCAATTCATCTTATTTTCAGGAAGGGTCTATGTAAGAGATTTGATTTATAAAATCCCACATACTCAACTATCATATATTCTTCCATGATTGCTACCACTCAAAGCATATTTTTAGAACAAATAGCATCCATCAAACACAGAGAAAGATAGGGGCTTAATGTTTCGCCTCCCAACTTACTTATCATATAGATAATTGTCAATAATAATAATTCATGATCAAATATATTTGAATGGACATATATGCTTAGATCTTTCCCCATCACATGATGCTTGCCAACTAAAGAGTAGGTTGGAATGAGAAGGAATCCTACTGACTCTCGCATAAAAGTAAAAGATAGGCCCTTCGCAGAGGGAAGCAGGGATTTGC
>NW_021211750.1:6183-7536 GCF_002162155.2 Triticum dicoccoides | reverse complement strand
GAAGTTTGTGATCTCGTCCAAACAGCGGTTGTGAAACCAAACCGGAAAGTGCTACTTCATGAGAAAAAGGTAACACCAAAGTTATCCGGGAGCCAGAACGTGTCGTGGTATCTCGACACGGGTGCCAGTAACCATATGACGGGGTGCAAGGAGAAGTTCCTCGAGCTGGAATATGATGTTCAAGGCTCGGTCAAGTTCGGTGATGGTTCAAATGTGGAGATTTGCGGGCAAGGATCTGTCCTCTTTGAGGGTCTCACAGGAGAACATCGCATACTCAGTGGAGTGTACTACATCCCACGGCTTCGAAACAACATCATCTCTGTCGGGAAATTTGACGAGAATGGATGCAAGGTGGATATCGAGAACGGAGTGATGACGATCTTCGACAACCTCCGAGACGTGCTAGCGCGTGTGAATCGCACGCGGAACAGGCTCTATATCCTCAACCTTGATCAATCTCAACCGGAGTGTTGGCTCGCCAAGAGTGATGATGATTCGTGGTTATGGCATGCTAGGTTTGGACACGTTAACTTCTACGCCTTGAAGAAGATGTCGAAGATGGAGATGGTATCTGGGATGCCGCTTATCGACCATGTTGATCGAGTATGTGACGGGTGCTTGGTTGGAAAACAGCACCGCATGCCGTTTCCTGCTCAGTCTACCTATCGTGCAAGTGATGCACTCGAGCTGCTCCATGGTGATCTATGTGGCCCTATCACCCCAGCAACTCACGGAGGAAAGAAGTACTTCTTCCTTGTGGTAGATGACTACTCGAGATATATGTGGGTCGTTCTCCTACGATCTAAAGATGAGGCATTTGAAGCGTTCAAGAAGCTGAAGGCTGCAACGGAGATGGAACACAAGCTGAAGGTTCGCGCTCTACGGACAGATCGCGGCAGAGAGCTTACGTCAAACGAGTTCAATGACTACTGCGAGAAGATTGGCATAAAGAGGTTCCTCACGGCACCTTATACGCCGCAGCAGAACGGGGTTGTTGAAAGGCGCAATCGAATCGTCGTTGACATGGCGAGAAGTTTACTCAAGAGCAAGAACTTGCCGGGGACTTTTTGGGGAGAAGCTGTCTCCACGGCGGTCTATCTTCTCAACCGGGCTCCAACGAAGGCAGTGATCGGCAAGACTCCGTATGAAGCAATTTACGGACGGAAGCTGAATGTGTCTCATCTACGGACGTTTGGGTGTGTGGCGCATGTGAAGATGGCGGAGCCGCATCTCTCAAAGCTTGCCGATCGAAGCACCAAGATGGTGTTCATCGGATACGAGAGGAGTTCCGGCACCAAGGCATACCGCTTCTACGATCCACGAACCAAGCGTCTACGGATTTCACGCGACGTT
>NW_021211750.1:3666-4020 GCF_002162155.2 Triticum dicoccoides | reverse complement strand
TGTTTGAAGAAAACCAAGCGTGGAATTGGAGCGCAGCGGCCGATGATGCTCCAAACGGTAACATATTCACTGTTGAATTTCCAACTGATGAAGATGCAGGGGAAGACGTCCAGGTGGTTGGCAAGACGCCCAACCAAGGTGACCACAATGGTAGTGATCATCATGGTGCCGACACCGACGACGATGCGCATGGGTCGCAAGGTGATAGCGACAACGACGTGCACGACACAGGCGAAGATCTCGACAATGAGGCGCATAGTGATGATGACAATCAAGATGATGGTCACAATCACGACGACTACGCCAACGACGCGGATGCCAACAACCCGGCATCTACCACGCTCAAGACTCAAC
>NW_021211750.1:0-1111 GCF_002162155.2 Triticum dicoccoides | reverse complement strand
GTCTTCCTCAAGTGCATCGACGCCGACACAATTTGTGTCGCCTCCTTCGCAAGCCATGACAGATTCTTCCGTGCCTCGTCGCTACAAGCCCCTCAAGAAAGTCTACAAGTACGCAAAGCCCGTTACACTCGAGTACTCCGATTTGTGTTTACTCGGAGTTGAGGAGCCAGCGAACTTTGTAGAGACGAGTAAAAGTTCAAGTTGGATGCACGCCATGGATGAGGAGATGAAGGCGATCGAGAGCAATGGCACGTGGACTTTGGTAACCCGACCTCCGAACCAAAAGGCCATAGGTTTGAAGTGGGTTTACAAGTTGAAGAAGGACACGAAGGGTGCCATTGTGAAGCACAAGGCAAGACTCGTCGCAAAGGGCTACGTACAACGTCAAGGAGTTGACTATGAGGAGGTGTTTGCACCGGTTGCTCGAATCGAGACGGTAAGAGTGCTCCTAGCTTTGGCATCACAAGAGGATTGGAGGGTTCATCATATGGATGTGAAATCCGCTTTCCTCAACGGCGACCTCAAAGAAAAAGTGTACGTGGAACAACCCCTTAGCTACGAGAAGAAAGACGAAGAAGAGAAAGTTTACAAGCTCAAGAAGGCACATTACGGGCTGAACCAAGCGTCAAGAGCTTGGAACTCAACGTTAGACCGAAGTTTGGTCTCGCACAGGTTCAAAAAATGCCTCCTCGAGGATGCAAAAGACACTCAACCAAGCACCAAAGTACAGGGGAAGGTTGAAAACAGGACCAGCAAGGAGCGCTGGCGTCAAGCAATGGACAAGCCGATGAAACTAAAGACGGTCCCTGAAATGCTGCAAGGATCGGCGAAAGAAATGCCGATGACGTCTTTAAGTAGCAGCAGTCGTGTTTGGGATCCAGGTCGCAAAGAAGATGTCGTGCTTAAGGGGTGAATGTTATAGTTAAGCACGATCTAACTTTGCACGGCACGTACATGAGTCCTAGTATGATTAATATTCTAAGTCAAATAGGATTAGGAATACTACATCTAGTCGGTTAGACACTAGGCCATGTTCAGCATATATATATATATATATATATATATATATATATATATATATATATATATATATATATATATATATATATAT
>NW_021211749.1:0-1578 GCF_002162155.2 Triticum dicoccoides | reverse complement strand
CGTCGTCCTAAGTAAACAAGATGCATAAACATAATAAACATCACATGCAATTATATAGTTGTGACATGATATGGCCAATATCATATAGCTCCATTGATCTTCATCTTCGGGGCTCCATGATCATCTTGTCACCGGCTTGACACCATGATCTCCATCATCATGATCTCCATCATCGTGTCTTCATGAAGTTGTCACGCCAACGACTACTTCTACTTCTATGACTAACGTTTAGCAATAAAGTAAAGTAGTTTACATGGCGTTATTCAATGACACGCAGGTCATACAAAAAATAAAGACAACTCCTATGGCTCCTGCCGGTTGTCATACTCATCGACATGCAAGTCGTGAATCCTATTACAAAGAACATGATCTCATACATCACAATTCATCATTCATCACAACTTCTGGCCATATCACATCACATGATCAATCGCTGCAAAAATAAGTTAGACGTCCTCTAATTGTTGTTGCATCTTTTACGTGGCTGCAATTGGGTTCTAGCAAGAACGTTTTCTTACCTACGAATCACCACAACGTGATTTTGTCAACTTCTATTTACCCTTCATAAGGGCCCTGTTCATCGATTCCGCTCCAACTAAAGTGGGAGAGACAGACACCCGCCAGCCACCTTATGCAACTAGTGCATGTCAGTCGGTGGAACCGGTCTCACGTAAGCGTACGTGTAAGGTTGGTCCGGGCCGCTTCATCCCACAATACCGTTGAGCAAGAAAAGACTAGTAGAGGCAAGTAAGATGACAAAATCCACGCCCACAACAAAATTGTGTTCTACTCGTGCAAAGAGAACTACGCATAAACCTGGCTCATGATGCCACTGTTGGGGAACGTTGCAGAAAATTAAATTTTTTCCTACGGTTTCACCAAGATCCATCTATGAGTTCATCTAAGCAACGAGTCAAGGGAGAGAGTTTGCATCTACATACCACTTGTAGATCGCGTGCGGAAGCTTGCAAGGTGATGATGGAGTCGTACTCGACGTGATTCGAATCACCGATGACCAAGTGCTGAACGGACAGCACCTCCGCGTTCAACACACGTACGGGACGGGAGACGTCTCCTCCTTCTTGATCCAGCAAGGGGGAAGGAGAGGTTGAGGAAGACAGCTCCACCGGCAGCACGACGGCGTGGTGATGGTGGAAAGGCAGTACTCCGACAGGGCTTCGCCAAGCACACAACGGAGGAGGAGAGGTGTTGGGGAGGGGAGGGCTGTGCCTTGGAGGGTGGTGCGGCTGCCCTCCCCTCACCCCTCTATTTATAGGGGGAAGGGAGAAGGGGGCCGGCCCCCCTAGAACCCATCTAGGGGGGTGCGGCGGCCAAGGGGAGAGGGGGAGAGGGTGCCTTGCCCCCCAAGCCAAGGGGGCGCCCCCTCTAGGGTTCCCCCCTCAACCCTAGGCGCAAGGGCCCAAGGGAGGGGGTGCGCCCAGCCCACCAGGGGCTGGCTCCCTGCCCCACGCAGCCCATGTGGCCCCCCGGGAGGGGTGGCCCCTCCCGGTGGACCCCCGGAACCCTTCCGGTGGCCCCGGTACAATACCAGTATGACCCCGAAACTTCCCGGTGCCC
>NW_021211748.1:0-1393 GCF_002162155.2 Triticum dicoccoides | reverse complement strand
CTTGACGGAGCGCATCTCCGGCCCGGGCGAGACGCCGCCGGCGGCAGCATCGTAGATCAGGGTCCGGCCGCAACCGGCGTAGTTAGCGGCGACGATGACGTCACCAGAGGCCGAGGCGGCGAACGTCATGCGCTCAAAGTTATCGACTTGTTTCAAGCACGCGACGGCCTCGGGCTGGGCATGCGGTTCCTCTTCCTCCGGCGGCTCCGGCTGGGAGGGGGAACAGGAGAAGAGATGCTTCAGATTGATTTTGAAGACGAGGTTGCCTACCTCGATGGGGTCTTGCGCCACCACAAAAACTCGAGTGCGGTGGCGCAGCTGCCCGGCAGAAATCGACCGTTTACATGAATAAATTGTTATTCCGTTTACATGAATAAAACCTTCTATGGTCATACACCCAATGTTGATGGTTTATTAAATCTTGATCGTGGTAATACACATATTCATAATATTCATGCCAAAAGATGCAAAGTTGATAATGATAGTGCAACCTATTTGTGGCACTGCTGTTTGGGTCATATCGGTGTAAAGCGCATGAAGAAACTTCATAAAGATGGACTTTTGGAATCACTTGATTATGAATCATTTGATACTTGCAAACCGTGCCTTATAGGCAAGATGACTAAAACTCCGTTCTTCGGAACAATGGAACAAGATAGTGACTTATTGGAAATAATACAGTATCCTTATTTTCTGACCTTCACAGATGATTTGAGCGGATATGGGTATATCTACTTAATGAAACACAAGTCTGAAACATTTGAAAAGTTCAAAGATTTTTAGAGTGAAGTGGAGAATCATCGTAACAAGAAAATAAAAGTTTCTATGATCTGATCGTGGAGGAGAATATTTGAGTTACGAGTTTGGCCTTCATTTAAAACAATGTGAATTAGTTTCACAGCTCACGCTACCTGGAACACCACAACGTAATGGTGTGTCCGAACATCGCAACCGCACTTTATTGGATATGGTGCGATCTATGATGTCTCTTATCGGTTTACCACTATCGTTTTGGGGTTATGCATTAGAGACAGCTGCATTCGCTTTAAACAGGGCACTGTCAAAATCCGTTGAGACGACACCGTATGAACTATGGTTTGACAAGAAACCTAAGCTGTTGTTTCTTAAAGTTTGGGGTTGTGATGCTTATGTGAAAAAGCTTCAACCTGATAAGCTTGAACCCAAATCGGAGAAGTGTGTCTTCATAGGATACCCAAAGGAAACTGTTGGGTACACCTTCTACCACAGATCCGAAGGCAAGATATTCGTTGCTAAGAATGGATCCTTTCTAGAGAAGGAGTTTCTCTCGAAAGAAGTGAGTGGGAGGAAAGTAGAGCTTGATGAGGTAATTGTACCTTCTCTCAAATTGGAAAGTAGTTCATCACACAAATCA
>NW_021211747.1:0-735 GCF_002162155.2 Triticum dicoccoides | reverse complement strand
CGTACGCCGCCCGCCGGCCTCCCTCGCCCACCGCGCCCTCGCCCGCCCTCAACGCCGCCGGCCAGCCTCGCTGCCCTCAACGCCGCCGGCCGGCCTCGCCGCCCTCAATGCCGCCCCCCAATCCACCTCGGGCCGGCCTCGCCGCCCTCAACGCTGCTCTACAGAGAGCGATCGAGATCGTGGAGAGAGAGAGAGAATTTTTTTTGTTCTTTTTAATTTTAACTAGTTAATTAGTTTAACAAAAACGGTAAAATAACTTAAAACTTGATAATTAACAAAAAAAACCATAAAATTTGATAATTAACAAAAAAAACGTATATACGGAGAGGGGGCGGCGAGGGGGGCGGCGATGCGCGCGGTGTTTTTTTTAGGGATCGAGAGGGGACGGCGAGGGTTATAAATGTGTGTTGTCCTCGCCTCCCTCTCCGTGACGCCGTCGTCTGCCGCCCCGTCTCGCGCTCTACCGCGACACCCTCTCCCACCCCTTCCTCGCCCCCTCCTTTTGCCACCGCCCTTTCGCCACCGCCACCGCCACCGCCCCCCTTCTTCACTTAATTAATTTGTTTTTACTACATGTTTTCAGGACTGACATAATGGCGGACGATAGAGCTGACCCGATTATGGACAACTATGATCCGGACGGTGAAGCACATATGTTCGGCATCATAAACGGCGATATTCTATATGTGCCGACCGGACAAGAAGAAGATGATATATCTTCTTATCTGAACCTTG
>NW_021211745.1:0-589 GCF_002162155.2 Triticum dicoccoides | reverse complement strand
GCACGCGCGCGGCCGAGGAGGCCACCTCCTCCCTGCCTGGCTGCCTTCTCCTTCCCTGGTCCCTCCCGCGACGCCACGCAGCCCCGACCCCCTCTCACTTCTCCCTCGCTCTCTGGACCTCCCTCCCCCTCGCTCCTCTGTTTCCCCTCCCGCGACTGAACGGAGCCGCCGCCACCGACGAGAGCCACCGTGGCTACCGGCCACCCCACGGCTCACCGACGCCCCAGGAAGATCCGCCAGTCCTCCCTCTACCTCCTCAACGAGCCACGAGGCCCCGGACGTGCCACAACACCGCCCTCGATGCCTTCTTCAACCTCGGGACCGCCGGCCATCTTCGTCAAATTCGCCGGCTCCGGACCGTCCCCGACCTCGCCGAGCGTCCCCTCGTCATCGCCGTGAGTCACTGACCCTCTCCCCTAACTCAGCATGCTCCCCTCCGTGCCGTAGCGCCGTTCCCCACGAGCACCGAAGCCACCGTCCGCCATTGCTGCTGCACGCATAGCCTCCGTGCTCCCCTGGCCTCACTGAGCTGCTCTTAGTGCTCCCCATGTCTAGCAGGTGCTGCCCAGCCTCTCCATTCGCTCACTGA
>NW_021211744.1:0-670 GCF_002162155.2 Triticum dicoccoides | reverse complement strand
TGTAAGCGCATCTTGGGGTTCAATAACTATGGAAATTGCTTCGGGACCTCAAAATAGTGAGTAATAATCCAATAAACGGGCCAGAATCGGCCAAAACTGTGAGTGTTGATGACCGACACATAAATGCACCCCAGGGTTCATTAATCATGGAAATCACTCCATGACCCAAAACAATGAGTAATAGTCCATGAAATGGGCCAGAATCGTCCCAAACTGCCAGTGTTGATGACGGACATGTAAGCGCATCTTGGGGTTCAATAAGCATGGAAATCGCTTTGGGACCTCAAAACAGTGAGTAATAAACCAATAAACGGGCCAGAATTGGCCAAAACTGTGAGTGTTGATGACCGGCACGTAAACACACCTAGGGTTCGTTAATCGTGGAAATCACCCCGAGACTACAAAACAGTGAGTAATAGTCCAAGAAACAGGCCAGAATCGGCCAAAACTGCGAGTGTTGATGACCGACACGTAAACGCACCCAGGGTTCGTTAATCGTGGAAATCACTCTCGGACCGCGAAACAGTGAGTAATAGTCCATAAAACTAGCGAGAATCGGCCAAAACTGCGAGTGTTGATGACCGACACGTAAACGCACCACAGGGTTCGTTAATCGTGGAAATCACTCTGGAACCACAAAACAGTGAGTAATAGTCCATGAAACGGGCCA
>NW_021211743.1:0-1030 GCF_002162155.2 Triticum dicoccoides | reverse complement strand
GGGTTGATCACGGGATGATGTGTTACGGAACGAGTAAAGAGACTTGCCGGTAACGAGATTGAACAAGGTATCGGTATACCGACGATCGAATCTCGGGCAAGTACCATACCGCTAGACAAAGGGAATTGTATACGGGATTGATTGAGTCCTTGACATCGTGGTTCATCCGATGAGATCATCGTGGAACATGTGGGAGCCAACATGGGTATCCAGATCCCGCTGTTGGTTATTGACCGGAGAACATCTCGGTCATGACTACATGTCTCCCGAACCCGTAGGGTCTACACACTTAAGGTTCGATGACGCTAGGGTTATAAAGGAAGCTTGTATGTGGTTACCGAATGTTGTTCGGAGTCCCGGATGAGATCCTGGACGTCACGAGGAGTTCCGGAATGGTCCGGAGGTAAAGATTTATATATAGGAAGTCTTGTTTCGGCCATCGGGACAAGTTTCGGGGTCATCGGTATTGTACCGGGACCACCGGAAGGGTCCCGGGGGCCCACCGGGTGGGGCCACCTGCCCCGGGGGGCCACATGGGCTGTAGGGGGTGCGCCTTGGCCTACATGGGCCAAGGGCACCAGCCCCAAGAGGCCCATGCGCCTAGGGAACCCTAGAGGGAAGAGTCCTCAAGGGGGAAGGCACCTCCGAGGTGCCTTGGGGAGGATGGACTCCTCCCCCCTCTTGGCCGCACCCCTTTCTTGGAGGAAGGGGCAAGGCTGCGCCTCCCCCCTCTCCCCTGCCCCTATATATAGTGGAGGGGAGGGAGGGCATCCATACCTGAGCCCTTGGCGCCTCCCTCCCTCCCGTGACACCTCCTCCTCTCCCGTAGGTGCTTGGCGAAGCCCTGCAGGATTGCCACGCTCCTCCATCACCACCACGCCGTTGTGCTGCTGCTGGATGGAGTCTTCCTCAACCTCTCCCTCTCTCCTTGCTGGATCAAGGCGTGGGAGACATCGTCGAGCTGTACGTGTGTTGAACGCGGAGGTGCCGTCCGTTCGGCACTAGGATCATCGGTGATCTGAATCACGAC
>NW_021211742.1:0-2640 GCF_002162155.2 Triticum dicoccoides | reverse complement strand
GGATCACATCCGACCAGTGTCCTCGGATCCGACCTTGTAGGTTCCTTTCCTTAAGCGCGAGACCCCTTAGGTTCAAGTCAGCTTGGTCGCAGTTCGGATCACCTCCGACCTGCACGGTTGGTAGCGGCCTCTAGCAAGGCGTGCCGACCACCAAGCAGACTATGAAGCTGGTTAGGCGAACATGTACAACATGTCACACTTCTGTTCCCTTTACCTCACGATATATGTTGTCGGGCTCAAGGCGAGACTGACATCCTTGTGCTAGCCGGACCTCTTTCTCGTTCCAGTGATGCCGACCACAATCCGGATTATCTCATAATCCTTGTCGCATGGCCATGCTTCTCTTGGTCGGATCACACAAGGGGCCCAGAGTATATCTCTCCTGATCGGAGGGGCAAATCCCATCTTGCTCGACCACGTCTCGCAGCATGGGTCTAGACAAGCCCAAAACCTACCTTTGTAACTACCCAGTCACGGAGTAGCGTTTAGTCGGCCCAAAGCAAGTCTGTCACCATCCCGAGTACATGCGTCAGCTCAGGTCATAGGACATAGAACGTATGTTGTACTAGAGACTCATAGATGACATATCGCTGCGTCTCATAGTTGGGTCTATCCGACTCGGACCTTATCTCGACTCGGATCCGACTATGTCGAATCCGACCCGACCTTTCCAAGTCCAGATTATCTGTTTAGCATCCAATGCTCCATGGCTAGTGAGACCGAGCCATCGACCGTGTCATATGCTAGTCTAGTCGGCTGCGCATCCACACAGCCCTTTCGACTAGGGATCTTTTAGGGCAGTCATCATACAATGCATAGTCCCACAAACAAGTCATGTACTTGCTGATACACATCATTGATAATGTCCAAGGACTATCTTTATTCATAAACACATAGGAAATATCATCATACATGATTGCCTCTAGGGCATATCTCCAATAAACATAATGTTTTTTAATCTTGATGATAAATGTTAAAAGATCCCATAACTCACGCACGCCACCTCTCCCGAAATCCTGTGATTGCACCGCCTTCCTCCTAACCACCCGTGGCATCAGGGCCTCCTACCACCGCCACGACTGCGCAAATATAAGATCGGAGACGTCGGGCGTGCGCGGTTTTCGAAATCTCCGGACGCCCCCGCCGCCATCGTCAGCTTAGGGGTCGGAAGTGCCTGCTCTTTTCGCCCCCTCCTCCTCATGTCCCTCTCTCGAGCGAAAATGGTTAAGGAGATCAGGACGGTACGTATTTGCACTATAGAATCTGTCAGATCTGAATTCAACTGCTAGCACTAATCTTTAAGACTGTACGTACTAGTAATGAGATTGATCTCGATTCGCAGTGTGGCATTTGTTTGGACACCAAGGGTTTGTGCCCCGATGAGCGTCGTATGAGGGAGTTTTGTACCGTCACCCTGCACGCGGGATTTGCAAACAAGACAGTAAGATCCAGTCTGACATGACCCGTATCAAATATCGCGAGAAATTTAGTACTCTGTCCGATCCAAAATTAATGTGTTAGATTCATGTACATACGCATGCATCTAGTCATGTTTTCTGCATAGATACATCTGTATGTACAATTCTTTGTCCACAAATTTTTGGACGGAGGCAGTAATATTGAACGAATATTGTACTCGGACCCTTTGTACTCAGTTAGTTGTTTGTAATGTTTACTGCAAAAAGAGTTATATTGCATGTTGATTTCTTAGATGATAAAATGGTTTCATGTACGTGCATGTAAATTTAAATCTTCTATGGGGTTATTTGATAATACTGCTAAGAAGTAGTGAACTATTATGCTAGTCATCTATGATTGGACAAATTCTTTAGATTATCAGGCAGTTCATATATATTAAAAATCGTACATATGCTACTCGGGTAATCCTCTACTACGATAGATATAGTTTCATGCAGAAATTTGGAGTGCCCTTGGGAAAATGTGGGAACTTTGAAGCAAGTTTCAGTACCAATGAGGGGTTTCAATTCCCATGTGAGATTACCAATGACAATGAGTGGACATATATTTCAGGGGAGTCTTGGAAGGAATTTGTTAGAGTTTACACGCTACATGTGGGTCAGGAGATTACGTTCAGTACTGACAATTTAGAAGTAGCAAGTAGCGTTGTGACGACTGGGAATTTGCCTATCATACATCCAAGTAAGATACTTTTTTGCTCCTGCAAGTTTTATTACTCTAACTTTATCATATACCATATATAATAAATTAAATTGTCTATGTTATAAAATTGTAGCATACTACCAATTGTCCAATGAGAAAAGAGATATTATCGACAATGTCGATGTAACTGAGGGTACAAGCTTAAACTGGAGAATGATGGAGTATGTCATACGCCAAGTGATGGATCTTGACAAGTTAGTGGAGCGTCATGATGCTGGAAACTATGATCAAGGAAGAGCATATGCATTCCTCCATACGTTGACATGGTCAGATTGCAACAAGAACTTCTCGGTAACCATCTTTCTGTTCTTCATTTACTTTGTGTCATTTCAGTATGTTTTTAGCTTTGTTCCAAATTAATTGTTCTTCCTTTAGTACTTAACAATAAGTTGCCACATGTTGATGTAACAAATATTGTTTTCAAACAGAAACTGCCTAATTGTGTTATCCCCAAAGAAA
>NW_021211741.1:0-638 GCF_002162155.2 Triticum dicoccoides | reverse complement strand
GGAGTATCAGGGTTTCAGACGAGAACTCATCTGTTACAGGGGCACTTCAATGTTTTTTAAACTTACTTGAACTCCGGACTTCTTTTGTATTCAGTATGCAGCATTCAAAGCAACGTCATCAATTCACCCGCATATCATGTGCGAAAGAGTAGAGAGGGTCACGGCATAAACTGGACGCACTTCGTGTACAAACTGGACAAACTCTTTCGGAGTATCAGGGTTTCAGACGAGAACTCATCTGTTACACGGGCACTTCAATGTTTTTTAAACTTAATTGAACTCCAGACTTCTTTTGTATTCAGTATGCAGCATTCAAAGCAACATCATCAATTTCCAACATGTTCTGACATCATTTGTTGTTTTTCGGTCATTTACCTAATTGTTTAGAGAGCTAAATGACCGTGAAATTGAAAATCACTACAAAATGAATTCTGAAAATGTTGAAACTTGGCATGGTATCATCATTTCACCCGCACAGCATGTGCGAAAGAGTAGAGAGGGTCACGGCATAAACTGGACACACTTCGTGTACAAACTGGACAAACTCTTTCGGAGTATCAGGCTTTCGGACGAGAACTCATCTGTTACACGGGCACTTCAATGTTTTTAAACTTATTTGAACTCCGGACTTCTTTTGT
>NW_021211740.1:0-952 GCF_002162155.2 Triticum dicoccoides | reverse complement strand
GCGCCACCGCGCCACGCCACCTGCTCGCCTGCCTGCCTGCCCCTCCCCTCCTCGTCTGGATGGCCTGGAACGACGCCACGCCCTCCCCCGTTCTCTCACTCTCCCTCGGTTCTTCCCCTCCTCTCCCTCGCTCTCTCTCTCACGGCCGAACACCACCATCGCCGCCGTTCGCCATAGCAGCCGTCACCGGCCACCCCTCGCCCCTCCGTTGAGCTCAGGAGCTCCGCCGCGACCCCCTCTTCCTCCCCACCAAGCCAAGCCCCTCGGGAAGCTCTGCATCGCCTCCACGCCATCGTCTTCCTCCTCGGGCTCCGACCACCATCGCCGTCGATTCGCCGTCTCCAGCGCGTCCCCGAGCCCGCTTCGACGCCCACTGCAACCGCGGTGAGCTCCGCCACTGTTTCCCCCTCTTTCACCCCTCGTTCCCGCACCATAACCCCGTTCCCCACCACGGCCGAACCTCCGCCGTCGCCAAGCTCGCCGTCGACGCAGCTCCAGTGACCACTTGGTCACCCCGGCGAGTCCAACAAGTCCGTAAGGACCCGTAGAGCCCCTCCAGCGCCTCAGCTCCCTCGCTTGCGAGCAGCAGCGCCGATCCCGACCGCACCCGAACTCCGGCCGCCGCTCACGAGCTCGCCGTCGTCGGTACCGGCCACCTCAGGCACGGCCACCACCACCGTTCGACGCGCGGGAGCAAGGGCTCTCCAACGAGCCCAAGCACGGCCTCGCCCGTGCCCTGTAGCGCGTTTCCGTATCGCGCCGCCGTCTCGGGCCTCGCCGGCGTCATGTCGCCGGTGGGTTTGACCTGTTTGACCTGGGGTTTGACCCCCCCAGGGTCACTGACGCATGGGCCCCGTCGGCCAGGTGGTCAGATTAGTGCTAATCACTGTTAGTTAACCCCCTGACACTGACCAGTGGGCCCCAGCGCCACTAATTCCTAATTAGGATTAAA
>NW_021211739.1:0-1216 GCF_002162155.2 Triticum dicoccoides | reverse complement strand
TGGCGAAGAGCTCTGTTAGCTCGGTCCAGCCCATCAGCATGCAGAACCAGGCGCTGATGGTGGAAAGGCTCTCGGGTGACGGTGGAGTAGGCGGCAGTGTAGTATCCCTCCGCACCAACGTCAGATGCGATAGGAATGTGCCTGAAAGGGGAAGTGTCCAATGCCTGATACTCTCCACGAAGACGTGTCAGAGCAGCATGAGCCGCATCGTGGACTGCCATCTCGATGGTCACTCCAACACCATGAGCGGTGTGCAGCACGGTAGTGGACTCATACTCCCGAGAGTAGAGGTGGACGATGGCACGGTACTGCTCCTGGTTAAAGTCCTGGTACTCCTCGTAGACAGTGTACTCAGGGTGCCAGCGATAACCCAGATAGGTCATCATATCAGCTAGCACAGCAGGTGATCCTGAGGCACCAATGGCCGCAGTGTGGCGCACGACCTGCCTTGCGGGTTCCATCTGAAAACAAAGATGTTTCAATGGAGTCAAATGACAACACGGGCACTATTCAAAATGCTATCCTGCAAAATAACTATGGCTTATCCAACTTCGGGGTGAACGTGGTAACAGGATCCTAATGTTAGAGTTAGTAAATTCGTTTAACCCGAGTAGAAAAGAGTTCAGAGTCCCAGAGCAAAGGTCGAGGAGTAAAAGATCCTAGTACCACCCGATGGCGACGTGGGCCCGTAAGGCACACGGCCAAGTTAGTAAAAGTTTTTGTAATGTCTAGACTCGACTTCGGCCAAGGAGTGCGGAAGGGGGATTCCTATAGGCAGTCGGCTCTGATACCAACTTGTGACGCCCCCGATTCAATCGTACACTAATCATGCACGCAAATGTGTACGATCAAGATCAGGGACTCACGGGAAGATATCACAACACAACTCTACAAATAAAATAAGTCATACAAGCATCATAATACAAGCCAGGGGCCTCGAGGGCTCGAATACAAGTGCTCGATCATAGACGAGTCAGCGGAAGCAACAATATCTGAGTACAGACATAAGTTAAACAAGTTGCCTTAAGAAGGCTAGCACAAACTGGGATACAGATCGAAAGAGGCGCAGGCCTCCTGCCTGGGATCCTCCTAAACTACTCCAGGTCGTCGTCAGCGGGCAACACGTAGTAGTAGGCACCTCCGGTGTAGTAGGGGTCGTCGTCGACGGTGGCGTCTGGCTCCTGGACTCCAGCACCTGGTTGCGACAACCAGAAAG
>NW_021211738.1:0-1047 GCF_002162155.2 Triticum dicoccoides | reverse complement strand
TTAACTTGACGAGCCTAGCATGTGCAGACATGGCCTCGGAACACGGAGACCGAAAGGTCGAGCATGAGTCGTATGGTAGATACGATCAACATGAAGATGTTCACCGATGATGACTAGTCCGTCTCACGTGATGATCGGACACGGCCTAGTTGACTCGGATCATGTGATCACTTAGATGACCAAAGGGATGTCTATCTAAGTGGGAGTTCATAAGATGAACTTAATTATCCTGAACATAGTCAAAAGACCTTTTGCAAATTATGTCGTAAGCTCGCGCTTTAGTTCCACTGTTTAGATATGTTCCTAGAGAAAATATAGTTGAAAGTTGATAGTAGCGATTATGCGATCAGTAGAAAGCTTATGTCCTTAATGCACCGCTCAGTGTGCTGAACCCCAACGTCGTTTGTCGATGTTGCGAACATCGGACATACACGTTTTGATAACTACGTGATAGTTCAATTAAATGGTTTAAGTAGAGGCACCAAAGACGTTTTTGAAACGTCGCGGAACATATGAGATGTTTCGAGGGCTGAAATTGGGATTTCAGGCTCGTGCCCACGTCAAGAGGTATAAGACCTCCGACGATTTTCTTAGCCTTCAAACTAAGGGAGAAAAGCTCGTCGTTGAGCTTGTGCTCAGATTGTCTGAGCACAACAATCACTTGAATCGAGTGGGAGTTGATCCTCCAGATGAGATAGTGATGTTTCCCCAAAGTCATTGCCACCAAGCTGCTAGAGCTTCGTGATTAACTATAACATATCAGGGATAGATATGATGATCCTTGAAATATTCATGATGTTTGACACCGCGAAAGTAGAAATCAAGAAGGAGCATCAATTGTTGATGGTTGGTGAAACCACTAGTTTCAAGAAGGGCAAGGGAACAAAGGGATACTTCATGAAACGGCAATTCAGCTGCTGCTCTAGTGAAGAAACCCAAGGTTGAACCCAAACCCGAGACTAAGTGCTTCTGTAATAAGGGGAACAACCACTGGAGCAGCATTACCCTAGATACTTGGTAGATGAGAAGGCTGGCAAGGTCGATAGA
>NW_021211737.1:0-1180 GCF_002162155.2 Triticum dicoccoides | reverse complement strand
CACCACGTGATGATCGGGTGTGATGGATTCTTACGTTCACATACAACGGGTGTAAGACAGTTTTACACAGTGAAAACACTTAGGGTTAACTTGACGAGCCTAGCATGTGCAGACATGGCCTCGGAACACGGAGACCGAAAGGTCGAGCATGAGTCGTATGGTAGATACGATCAACATGAAGATGTTCACCGATGATGACTAGTCCGTCTCACGTGATGATCGGACACGGCCTAGTTGACTCGGATCATGTGATCACTTAGATGACCAGAGGGATGTCTATCTAAGTGGGAGTTCATAAGATGAACTTAATTATCCTGAACATAGTCAAAAGACCTTTTGCAAATTATGTCGTAAGCTTGCGCTTTAGTTCCACTGTTTAGATATGTTCCTAGAGAAAATATAGTTGAAAGTTGATAGTAGCGATTATGCGATCAGTAGAAAGCTTATGTCCTTAATGCACCGCTCAGTGTGCTGAACCCTAACGTCGTTTGTCGATGTTGCGAACATCGGACATACACGTTTTGATAACTACGTGATAGTTCAATTAAATGGTTTAAGTAGAGGCACCAAAGACGTTTTCGAAACGTCGCGGAACATATGAGATGTTTCGAGGGCTGAAATTGGGATTTCAGGCTCGTGCCCACGTCAAGAGGTATAAGACCTCCGACGATTTTCTTAGCCTGCAAACTAAGGGAGAAAAGCTCAGTCGTTGAGCTTGTGCTCAGATTGTCTGAGCACAACAATCACTTGAATCGAGTGGGAGTTGATCCTCCAGATGAGATAGTGATGTTTCCCCAAAGTCATTGCCACCAAGCTGCTAGAGCTTCGTGATTAACTATAACATATCAGGGATAGATATGATGATCCTTGAAATATTCATGATGTTTGACACCGCGAAAGTAGAAATCAAGAAGGAGCATCAATTGTTGATGGTTGGTGAAACCACTAGTTTCAAGAAGGGCAAGGGAACAAAGGGATACTTCATGAAACGGCAATTCAACTGCTGCTCTAGTGAAGAAACCCAAGGTTGAACCCAAACCCGAGACTAAGTGCTTCTGTAATAAGGGGAACAACCACTGGAGCAGCATTACCCTAGATACTTGGTAGATGAGAAGGCTGGCAAGGTCGATAGAAGTATATTGGATATACATTATGTTAATGTGTACTTTACTAGTACTCC
>NW_021211736.1:0-1023 GCF_002162155.2 Triticum dicoccoides | reverse complement strand
ACGGCGTGGTGATGGTGGAGAAGCAGTACTTCGACAGGGCTTCGCCAAGCACACAACGGAGGAGGAGAGGTGTTGGGGAGGGGAGGGCTGCGCCTTGGAGGGTGGTGCGGCTGCCCTCCCCTCACCCTTCTATTTATAGGGGGAAGGGAGAAGGGGGCCGGCCCCCTAGAACCCATCTAGGGGGGTGCGGCGGCCAAGGGGAGAGGGGGAGAGGGTGGCTTGCCCCCCAAGCCAAGGGGGGCGCCCCCTCTAGGGTTCCCCCCTCAACCCTAGGCGCAAGGGCCCAAGGGAGGGGGTGCGCCCAGCCCACCAGGGGCTGGCTCCCTGCCCCACGCAGCCCATGTGGCCCCCCGGGAGGGGTGGCCCCTCCCGGTGGACCCCCGGAACCCTTCCGGTGGCCCCGGTACAATACCGGTATGACCCCGAAACTTCCCGGTGTCCGTTTGACAACTTCCCATATATAAATCTTTACCTCCGGAACCTTCCGGAGCTCCTCGTGACGTCCGGGGTCCCATCCGGGACTCCGAACAACATTCGGTAGTCACATACTACTCTTCCTAATAACCCTAGCGTCACCGAACCTTAAGTGTGTAGACCCTACGGGTTCGGGAGACATGCAGACATGACCGAGACGCTCTCAGGTCAATAACCAACAGCGGGATCTGGATACCCATGATGGATCCCACATGCTCCTCGATGTTGTCATCGGATGAACCACGATGTCGAGGATTCGATCAAACCCTGTATACAATTCCCTTTGTCAATCGGTACGTTACTTGCCCGAGACTCGATCGTCGGTATCCCAATACCTTGTTTAGTCTCGTTACCGGCAAGTCACTTTACTCGTACCGTAATGCATGATCCCGTGTCCAACACCTTGGTCACATTGAGCTCATTATGATGGTGCATTACCGAGTGGGCCCAGAGATACCTCTCCGTCATACGGAGTGACAAATCCCAATCTCGATCCGTGTCAACCCAACAGATACTTTCGGAGATACCTGTAATGCACCTTTATAGTCA
>NW_021211735.1:0-725 GCF_002162155.2 Triticum dicoccoides | reverse complement strand
GCTATCCTATTTTTAGGTGTTTCTGAGTGTTTTGAGACAGGTGCCATTATAGGAAGTTTTTTTTGACCCGTTTCCAGTTTTTGGGTCCGGGCAGTCAAAAAAAAAAAATTGGTCAAAAAATTTCGTGCCCATCCTGTCAGTTTGAGCTAAGAAGAGTTTTGAGACACTCGCCATTATAGTGATTTTTCGCAAAAAAAAAAAAGCAGCGCAAAAAAAAGGAGCGCAAAAAAAAAAGAGCGAAAAAAAAATTCCAGAGTGTACTTTTCCCTTGTTTACGTGCCGTGCCGTGATTTTGTTAGTGTTCTAGGCTCGCGTCTCTAGCACAGTCTAGCCTAGGACCAGCACAGTACCGTCGTTGAGTGTTTATTCAACTTTGCATCTCTGAATTGATTATTGCTGACCCTTTTTGCTACCATATTATAAGCCTTCCCAGCTCCACATACATCTACGTCGTGCGTTTGACTCTCCCTGGTAATCGCTCTATCCAAGCTTTGAGAGTTTTTGACTACAACGGTTGCCGATCACCGCCTGCTGCTGGGTAAGAACTGGTAAGAATTTGAGATTTGCTTGACGGATTTGTGACACCCACCACCACCACTTGTTCGTAGTCTGTAGGATCATATTCTTGTGTGTTTCTATTGCTGCTAACCATGCCAGGATCACAAGCCGACGAGATTGACTGGGAGAATTTATCGAACAAGGAGCTTCATGATAAGTTTCAGCAA
>NW_021211734.1:0-672 GCF_002162155.2 Triticum dicoccoides | reverse complement strand
ATTCTGACCCGTTTCATGGACTATTACTCATCGTTTTGGCGTCCTGAATCGATTTCCATAGTTGTTAAACCCCAAGGTGCTCTTATGTGTCGGTCATCAACACTCGTAGTTTTGGCCAATTCTGGCTCGTTTCGTGGACTAATACTCACTGTTTTGGTGTCCCGGAGTGATTTCCACCATTAACGAACCACGGGGCATGTTTACGTGTCGGTCATCAACACTCGCGGTTTTTGTCGATTCTAACCCGTTTCGTGGACTATTATTCAATGTTTTGTGGTTCCAAAGCGATTTCCATGGTTGTCGAACCCCAAGGTATGCATACGAGTTGGTCGTCAAGACTCGCAGTTTGGTCGATTCTGGCCCGTTTCTTGGACTATTACTCAGTTTTGGGGTCCCTGAGGGATTTCCACGATTGATGAACCCCGGGTGCGTTTTCGTGTCGGTCATCAACACTCGCGTTTTTTGTCAATTCTGACCTGTCTTGTGGACTATTACCCATCATGTTGGGGTCCCGAAACGATTTCCATAGTTGTTGAACCCCAAGGTGCGCTTACGTGTCGGTCATCAACACTCACTGTTTTGGCCGATTCTGGCCCATTTCATGGACTATTAATCACTATTTTGGGGTCCCGGAGTAATTTCCACGATTAACGAACCCCGGGGTGCGCTTAC
>NW_021211733.1:0-2640 GCF_002162155.2 Triticum dicoccoides | reverse complement strand
GGATCACATCCGACCAGTGTCCTCGGATCCGACCTTGTAGGTTCCTTTCCTTAAGCGCGAGACCCCTTAGGTTCAAGTCAGCTTGGTCGCAGTTCGGATCACC
The DNA here is from genome assembly GCF_002162155.2 of Triticum dicoccoides. NCBI lineage: Eukaryota > Viridiplantae > Streptophyta > Magnoliopsida > Poales > Poaceae > Triticum > Triticum dicoccoides. The sequence continues at coordinate 2,537 of NW_021211733.1, read as the reverse complement.
TCCGACCTGCACGGTTGGTAGCGGCCTCTAGCAAGGCGTGCCGACCACCAAGCAGACTATGAAGCTGGTTAGGCGAACATGTACAACATGTCACACTTCTGTTCCCTTTACCTCACGATATATGTTGTCGGGCTCAAGGCGAGACTGACATCCTTGTGCTAGCCGGACCTCTTTCTCGTTCCAGTGATGCCGACCACAATCCGGATTATCTCATAATCCTTGTCGCATGGCCATGCTTCTCTTGGTCGGATCACACAAGGGGCCCAGAGTATATCTCTCCTGATCGGAGGGGCAAATCCCATCTTGCTCGACCACGTCTCGCAGCATGGGTCTAGACAAGCCCAAAACCTACCTTTGTAACTACCCAGTCACGGAGTAGCGTTTAGTCGGCCCAAAGCAAGTCTGTCACCATCCCGAGTACATGCGTCAGCTCAGGTCATAGGACATAGAACGTATGTTGTACTAGAGACTCATAGATGACATATCGCTGCGTCTCATAGTTGGGTCTATCCGACTCGGACCTTATCTCGACTCGGATCCGACTATGTCGAATCCGACCCGACCTTTCCAAGTCCAGATTATCTGTTTAGCATCCAATGCTCCATGGCTAGTGAGACCGAGCCATCGACCGTGTCATATGCTAGTCTAGTCGGCTGCGCATCCACACAGCCCTTTCGACTAGGGATCTTTTAGGGCAGTCATCATACAATGCATAGTCCCACAAACAAGTCATGTACTTGCTGATACACATCATTGATAATGTCCAAGGACTATCTTTATTCATAAACACATAGGAAATATCATCATACATGATTGCCTCTAGGGCATATCTCCAATAAACATAATGTTTTTTAATCTTGATGATAAATGTTAAAAGATCCCATAACTCACGCACGCCACCTCTCCCGAAATCCTGTGATTGCACCGCCTTCCTCCTAACCACCCGTGGCATCAGGGCCTCCTACCACCGCCACGACTGCGCAAATATAAGATCGGAGACGTCGGGCGTGCGCGGTTTTCGAAATCTCCGGACGCCCCCGCCGCCATCGTCAGCTTAGGGGTCGGAAGTGCCTGCTCTTTTCGCCCCCTCCTCCTCATGTCCCTCTCTCGAGCGAAAATGGTTAAGGAGATCAGGACGGTACGTATTTGCACTATAGAATCTGTCAGATCTGAATTCAACTGCTAGCACTAATCTTTAAGACTGTACGTACTAGTAATGAGATTGATCTCGATTCGTAGTGTGGCATTTGTTTGGACACCAAGGGTTTGTGCCCCGGTGAGCGTCGTATGAGGGAGTTTTGTACCGTCACCCTGCACGCGGGATTTGCAAACAAGACAGTAAGATCCAGTCTGACATGACCCGTATCAAATATCGCGAGAAATTTAGTACTCTGTCCGATCCAAAATTAATGTGTTAGATTCATGTACATACGCATGCATCTAGTCATGTTTTCTGCATAGATACATCTGTATGTACAATTCTTTGTCCACAAATTTTTGGACGGAGGCAGTAATATTGAACGAATATTGTACTCGGACCCTTTGTACTCAGTTAGTTGTTTGTAATGTTTACTGCAAAAAGAGTTATATTGCATGTTGATTTCTTAGATGATAAAATGGTTTCATGTACGTGCATGTAAATTTAAATCTTCTATGGGGTTATTTGATAATACTGCTAAGAAGTAGTGAACTATTATGCTAGTCATCTATGATTGGACAAATTCTTTAGATTATCAGGCAGTTCATATATATTAACAATCGTACATATGCTACTCGGGTAATCCTCTACTACGATAGATATAGTTTCATGCAGAAATTTGGAGTGCCCTTGGGAAAATGTGGGAACTTTGAAGCAAGTTTCAGTACCAATGAGGGGTTTCAATTCCCATGTGAGATTACCAATGACAATGAGTGGACATATATTTCAGGGGAGTCTTGGAAGGAATTTGTTAGAGTTTACACGCTACATGTGGGTCAGGAGATTACGTTCAGTACTGACAATTTAGAAGTAGCAAGTAGCGTTGTGACAACTGGGAATTTGCCTATCATACATCCAAGTAAGATACTTTTTTGCTCCTGCAAGTTTTATTACTCTAACTTTATCATATACCATATATAATAAATTAAATTGTCTATGTTATAAAATTGTAGCATACTACCAATTGTCCAATGAGAAAAGAGATATTATCGACAATGTCGATGTAACTGAGGGTACAAGCTTAAACTGGAGAATGATGGAGTATGTCATACGCCAAGTGATGGATCTTGACAAGTTAGTGGAGCGTCATGATGCTGGAAACTATGATCAAGGAAGAGCATATGCATTCCTCCATACGTTGACATGGTCAGATTGCAACAAGAACTTCTCGGTAACCATCTTTCTGTTCTTCATTTACTTTGTGTCATTTCAGTATGTTTTTAGCTTTGTTCCAAATTAATTGTTCTTCCTTTAGTACTTAACAATAAGTTGCCACATGTTGATGTAACAAATATTGTTTTCAAACAGAAACTGCCTAATTGTGTTATCCCCAAAGAAA
>NW_021211732.1:5060-6007 GCF_002162155.2 Triticum dicoccoides | reverse complement strand
ACCGATTCTGGCCCGCTTCGTTGACTATTACCCACTATTTTGGGGTCCCGGAGTGATTTCCACGATTAGCGAACCCTGGAGTGCATTTACGTGTCGGTCATCAACACTCGCAGTTTTGGCCGATTCTACCCCGTTTCTTGGATTATTACTCACCGTTTTGGGGCCCCGAAGCGATTTCCATAATTGTTGAACACCAAGGTCCGCTTATGTGTCGGTCATCAACACTTGCAGTTTCGGCCGATTCTGGCCCGTTTGATGGACTATTAGTCACTGTTTTGGGGTCCCGCAGTGGTTTCCATGGTTAGCGAACCCTGTGGTGCGTTTACGTGTCGGTCATCAACACGCGCAGTTTTGGCCGATTCTACCCCATTTCTTGGATTATTACTCACCGTTTTGGGGTCCCGAAGCGATTTCCATAATTGTTGAACACCAAGGTCCGCTTATGTGTCGGTCATCAACACTGGCAGTTTCGGCCGATTCTGGCCCGTTTGATGGACTATTAGTCACTGTTTTGGGGTCCCGGAGTGGTTTCCATGGTTAACGAACCCTGTGGTACGTTTACGCGTCGGTCATCAACACTCGTAATTTTGGCCGATTCTGACCCGTTTCTTGGATTATTACTCATTGTTTTGGGGTCCCAAAATGATTTCCATAGTTGTTAAACACCAAGGTGCGCTTATATGTCGGTCATCAACACTGGCAATTTTGACCGATTCTGGCCCGCTTCGTTGACTATTACCCACTATTTTGGGGTCCCGGAGTGATTTCCACGATCAGCGAACCCTGGAGTGCATTTACGTGTCGGTCATTAACACTCGCAGTTTTGGCCGATTCTACCCCGTTTCTTGGATTATTACTCACCGTTTTGGGGCCCCGAAGCGATTTCCATAATTGTTGAACACCAAGGTCCGCTTATGTGTCGGTCATCAACACTTGCAGTTTGGGCC
>NW_021211732.1:1152-1879 GCF_002162155.2 Triticum dicoccoides | reverse complement strand
TTTCTTGGATTATTACTCACCGTTTTGGGGTCCCGAAGCGATTTCCATAATTGTTGAACACCAAGGTCCGCTTATGTGTCGGTCATCAACACTGGCAGTTTCGGCCTATTCTGGCCCGTTTGATGGACTATTAGTCACTGTTTTGGGGTCCCGCAGTGGTTTCCATGGTTAGCGAACCCTGTGGTGCGTTTACGTGTCGGTCATCAACACTCGCAGTTTTGGCCGATTCTACCCCGTTTCTTGGATTATTACTCATCGTTTTGGGGTCCCGAAGCGATTTCCATAATTGATGAACACCAAGGTCCGCTTATGTGTCGGTCATCAACACTGGCAGTTTTGGCTGATTCTGGCCCATTTCATGGACTATTACTCACTATTTTGGGGTCCCGGAGTGATTTCCACGATTAACGAACCCTGGAGTGCATTTACGTGTCGGTCATCAACACTCGCAGTTTTGGCCGATTCTACCCCGTTTCTTGGATTATTACTCACCGTTTTGGGGTCCCGAAGCGATTTCCATAATTGTTGAACACCAAGGTCCGCTTATGTGTCGGTCATCAACACTGCAGTTTCGGCCGATTCTGGCCCATTTGATGGACTATTAGTCACTGTTTTGGGGTCCCGTAGTGGTTTCCATGGTTAGCGAATCCTGTGGTGCGTTTACGTGTCGGTCATCAACACTCGCAGTTTTGGCCGATTCTACCCCGTTTCTTGGATTATTACTCAC
>NW_021211732.1:0-565 GCF_002162155.2 Triticum dicoccoides | reverse complement strand
CCATGGTTAGCGAACCCTGTGGTGCGTTTACGTGTCGGTCATCAACACTCGCAGTTTTGGCCGATTCTACCGCGTTTCTTGGATTATTACTCATCGTTTTGGGGTCCCGAAGCGATTTCCATAATTGATGAACACCAAGGTCCGCTTATGTGTCGGTCATCAACACTGGCAGTTTTGGCTGATTCTGGCCCATTTCATGGACTATTACTCACTATTTTGGGGTCCCGGAGTGATTTCTACGATTAGCGAACCCTGGAGTGCATTTACGTGTCGGTCATCAACACTCGCAGTTTTGGCCGATTCTACCCCGTTTCTTGGATTATTACTCACCGTTTTGGGGTCCCGAAGCGATTTCCATAATTGTTGAACACCAAGGTCCGCTTATGTGTCGGTCATCAACACTGCAGTTTCGGCCGATTCTGGCCCATTTGATGGACTATTAGTCACTGTTTTGGGGTCCCGTAGTGGTTTCCATGGTTAGCGAATCCTGTGGTGCGTTTACGTGTCGGTCATCAACACTCGCAGTTTTGGCCGATTCTACCCCGTTTCTTGGATTATTACTCAC
>NW_021211731.1:0-888 GCF_002162155.2 Triticum dicoccoides | reverse complement strand
GGGCCAGAATCGGTCAAAACTGCCAGTGTTGATGACCGACATATAAGCGCACCTTGGTGTTTAACAACTATGGAAATAATTTTGGGACCCCAAAACAATGAGTAATAATCCAAGAAACGGGTCATAATCGGCCAAAATTACGAGTGTTGATGACCGACACGTAAACGCACCACAGGGTTCGCTAACCATGGAAACCACTGCGGGACCACAAAACAGTGACTAATAGTCCATCAAACGGGCCGGAATCGGCCAAAACTGCCAGTGTTGATGACCGACACGTAAGCGGACCTTGGTGTTAAACAATTATGGAAATCGCTTCAGGGCCCCAAAACGGTGAGTAACAATCCAAGAAACGGGCCAGAATCGGCCAAAAACTGCGAGTGTTGATGACCGATACGTAAACGCACCACAGGGTTCGCTAACCATGGAAACCACTGCGGGACCCCAAAACAGTGACTAATAGTCCATCAAACGGGCCAGAATCGGCCGAAACTGCCAGTGTTGATGACCGACACATCAGCGGACCTTGGTGTTCAACAATTATGGAAATCGCTTCGGGACCCCAAAACGGTGAGTAATAATCCAAGAAACGGGGTAGAATCGGCCAAAACTGCGAGTGTTGATGACCGACACGTAAATGCACTCCAGGGTTCGTTAATCGTGGAAATCACTCCGGGACCCCAAAATAGTGGGTAATAGTCAACGAAGCGGGCCAGAATCGGTCAAAACTGCCAGTGTTGATGACCGACATATAAGCGCACCTTGGTGTTTAACAACTATGGAAATCATTTTGGGACCCCAAAACAATGAGTAATAATCCAAGAAACGGGTCAGAAACGGCCAAAATTACGAGTGTTGATGACCGACACGTAAACGTACCACAGGGTT
>NW_021211730.1:0-964 GCF_002162155.2 Triticum dicoccoides | reverse complement strand
GGGAAAGTGGTGCAGCTCAGGAAAATGTTCCTGTGATGCCCACACCAACTGAAGAGGAAACCAATGATGATGATCAAGGTACTTCGGATCAAGTTGCTACTGAACTTCGTAGGTCCACAAGGACACGTTCCGCACCAGAGTGGTATGGCAACCCCGTCCTGGAAATCATGTTGTTAGACAACGGTGAACCTTCGAACTATGAAGAAGCGATGGCGGGCCCAGATTCCAACAAATGGCTTGAAGCCATGAAATCCGAGATAGAATCCATGTATGAAAACAAAGTATGGACTTTGACAGACTTGCCCGATGATCGGCGAGCGATAGAAAACAAATGGATCTTTAAGAAGAAGACAGACGCGGATGGTAATGTCACCATCTATAAAGCTCGACTTGTCGCTAAGGGTTATCGACAGGTTCAAGGGATTGACTACGACGAGACATTCTCTCCATTAGCGAAGCTAAAGTCCGTCCGAATCATGTTAGCAATTGCCACATACTATGATTATGAGATATGGCAGATGGACGTCAAAACAGCATTCCTTAACGGGCATCTTAAGGAAGAACTGTATATGATGCAGCCGGAAGGTTTTGTCGATCCTAAGAACGCTAACAAAGTATGCAAGCTCCAGCGATCCATTTATGGGCTGGTGCAAGCATCTCGGAGTTGGAATATTCGCTTTGATGAGATGATCAAAGCGTTTGGGTTTATGCAGACTTATGGAGAAGCCTGCGTTTACAAGAAAGTGAGTGGGAGCTCTGTAGCATTTCTCATATTATATGTAGATGACATACTCTTGATGGGAAATAATATAGAATTTCTGGACAGCATTAAGGCCTACTTGAATAAGTGTTTTTCAATGAAGGACCTTGGAGAAGCTGCTTACATATTAGGCATCAAGATCTATAGAGATAGATCGAGACGCCTCATAGGTCTTTCACAAAGCACATACCTTGATAAGATTTT
>NW_021211729.1:0-958 GCF_002162155.2 Triticum dicoccoides | reverse complement strand
GAGTGTTGATGACTGACACGTAAGCACACACTCGGTTCAACAACAATGGAAATCAATTTGGGACCGCAAAACAGTGAGTAATAGTCCAGGAAACGGGTCAGAATTGGCCAAAACTATGAGTCTTGATGTCCGACACTTAAAGCACCCTGGGGTTTGTTCATGAAAATCACTCCGGGACCCCAAAACAATGAGTAATAGTGCACGAAACGGGTCAGAATCGGCCAAAATTGCAAGTGTTGATGACCAAGATGTAATCGCACACTCGGGTCACCACCTATGGAAATCGCTTTGGGACCCCAAAACGGTGAGTAATAGTCCAAGAAACATGCAAGAATCGGCCAAAACTGTGAGTGTTGATGTCCGACATGTAAACGCACCCTTGGGTTCATGAAACGGGCAAGAATCGGCCAAAACTGCGATTGTAGATGACCGACATGTAAGCGCACCTCGGGGTTCAACAACTATGGAAATGGCTTTGGGATCCCAAAAAGAGTTAGTAATAGTCCATGAAACGGGGCAGAATCGACAAAAACCGCGAGTGTTGATGACCGACACGAAAAGGCGTCCCTGGGTTCGTCAATCGTGGTAATCACTCCGGGACCCCAAAACAGTGATCAATAGCCAACGAAATGGGCCAGAATCGGCCCAAATTGTGAGTGTTGATGACCGACACGGAAACACACCCCAAGGTTCGTCAATCGCGGAAATCACTTTGGCAACCTAAAACCGAGTAATAGTCCAAGAAACGGGCCAGAACCGGGCCAAACTGCGAGTCTTGACGACCAACACGTAAGCACACCTTGGGGTTCGACAACCATGGAAATCGCTTTGGGACCCCAAACGGTGAGTAATAGTCCATGAAAGAGCCCAGAATCGGCCAAATCTAGGATTATTGTTGAACGATACATAAACGCACCCCGGGGTTCGTCAATCATGGAAATCTCTCAGGGACCCCAAA
>NW_021211728.1:0-673 GCF_002162155.2 Triticum dicoccoides | reverse complement strand
TAGCGCGGTTGACCGGTCAATCCCGCCGGCGTTTAGCCGCCGGCGAGGCCCGAGACGGCGGAGGGGCTCGGGATCGCCGTTCCGGCGACCATTCGGGCGGCGGAGACCACCCACGCGAAGCCCGCGCTCACGCGCATCCAGTGGAACACGCGGAAGGCTGCGGGGGCGGCGGAGCTCGCCGGAGCAGAGCTCAGGGCGGCGGCCGGAGTTCGGCAACTTGCGGCCGCGGCGTTGTGGTGCACGGCAGTGGAGACGGAGGGTTCCTACGGGCTCCTGGCGTCACCAGGAACACGGGGACGCGCGCGGAAGGGACCGGCTTGGGCTCGTGCCACCGTGGCGCCATGGCTGGCGGCGAGGGGCTTTCGGGCGCGGTGGCGAGCTAGCTAGACGGGGCAAACGGACACGGGGAGGAGGGGGTTCGATGCGGGGGCTCACCGCGGAACTAGCGAGCGCGAGGGCGAGGTCGGGGATGCCCGGTAGCTCCCGAATCGCCGGCGAGGGTCCACGGCGGCCGGAGTCGAATTTGGCGACGGCGACGGCTCCACGGGGCATCCGGAGGGGCACGGCTTGACGAGGAGCTTCAGGGCGGAGGAGCGGAGCTTCTGCGTGTGTCGGGGAGGCGAGGGGAGGTCGGTGGTGATGGCTATGGCGAACGGCGGTGGCGGTGGTTCTC
>NW_021211727.1:0-1787 GCF_002162155.2 Triticum dicoccoides | reverse complement strand
GATTCTAATGTTCATGAGAATATGATGCTGCCTAAATTGGATACATTTGTTTTGCTTACAAATGAAGGGCCTAGCTTGGAGAAGGATGAACATTGGAGCAAGAACAAGCATGGAGATGATGGCATGCGCAAGGGGAACAAGAACGGAGTTACAAGTGATGATTTCAGGACTTTGAAGCCACCATAATGGGTGCATGAAGCCTTGGACGAAATATACAAGATGCCACTTCATAAATTTCGTCCCGAGGCTATTTTAGGTGCTGCGTCACCTTATTATTGGGCCAGGCCCATGTAATTTCGAAATACATAAGTATAGGCTATTTTTAGAGTCCGTATGTGTGGGGAAACAAGAGATAGGGTTGATTTCGGACCCCTCCACCAAGGGCCAGGAAATTCCCCCCTCTTCCTCCATATATACAGCCCTTAGGGCATCGTTTAGACTTTGGGTTTTGTTTAGATTAAAAGTTCGCCATAGCTGCAACTTCGCGTACTTCGTTTGTGTTCAACGACCAGACAAAGGCGTCACAGAACCCCACCTTGATCAATAAAGCTTTCATCTTATATTCGCAATATCCAGATTGCAATCTTAGTTTCTTGCTTGTTCTTCGTTTGCTCGCAGGAAACAGACCCTCGTGGTCAGGTTGATCGTGCTCCGGCGTGGTCAATAACCTCTCGGAGTTGGTTTAGCGATTGCTAAGGCGCGACGTCCTCGCACGTTCGTAGTCGGATCGTCAAAGTCGACTTCCACCAAAGCGATATCCATCATCTCATCGAAAGACGGGACACCTTTGCCTCTATCATTAACTCATGCATTTTTAAAATCAATTCAGCATGTTGTTTAGCATCAAATTTAACCTTCTCCGAAGATGGAAGAGGCAACAAATCAATAGGTGCACGAGGTAGGAAACCATACACAACTTCAAAAGGGCACATCTTAGTAGTAGAATGCAATGAACGATTATAAGCAAATTCAATATGAGGCAAGCATTCCTCCCACATTTTCTTATTATTCTTCAAAATAGCCCTAAGCATAGTAGACAAGGTTCTATTGACTACTTCAGTTTGTCCATCAGTTTGGGGGTGACAAGTAGTACTAAAAAGCAGTTTAGTCCCCAACTTAGCCCATAAACATCTCCAAAAGTGGCTAAGAAATTTAGTATCACGATCTGAAACAATAGTATTTGGCACACCATGCAAGCGAATAATTTCACGAAAGAACAAATCAGCAACATTAACAACATCATCGCTTTTATGACATGGTATAAAGTGTGCCATTTTCGAGAATCTATCCACGACAACAAATATTCTATCCCTCCCCTTCTTTGTTCGAGGTAAACCTAAAACAAAGTCCATAGATATATCCTCCCAAGGAACACTAGGTACAGGCAAAGGCATATATAAACCATGAGGATTGAGTCATGACTTAGCTTTTTGACATGTAGTGCAGCGAGCAATAAAACGCTCAACATCCCGTCTCATCTTTGGCCAAAAGAAATGTGTAGCAAGTACGTCCTCCGTCTTCTTCACGCCAAAGTGTCCCATTAATCCTCCTCCATGCGCCTCCTGCAACAACAAAAGACGAACAGAGCTAGCTGGAATGCATAGCTTGTTAGCACGAAACACAAATCCATCGTTAACAACAAACTTGTTCCACATTCTTCCTTCTTTACAATTCTGCATTACATCTTTAAAATCAGCATCATGCACATATTGATCTTTGATGGTCTCCAAACCAAATATTTTGAAGTCAAGTTGTGAAAGCATAGTATAGCGACGAGACAATGCATC
>NW_021211726.1:0-2003 GCF_002162155.2 Triticum dicoccoides | reverse complement strand
TTTTTTATTTTCTGTTTTTTGCACAGGTTACAAAATGTATAATTTGACAAAATATAGACAGCACACATCAACAATAGATTCATCAAATACAATAGAAGATTAGTCTTTGAATACAATTCATCATATTAGTCTCCGAATACAATTCATCATATTAGTCTCTGAATTAAAAAGACCGAACAAAGATAGAACATTATATTACAAGTCTCGAGACCGCGAGTAGCGAGTTTGTCTTCGCATTACAAGTCGATATCGATCATCTAAACTACCATCACATAGAAGAGAGCTGCGGTCATCACGATGAGCATCATCACGATGAAACTCGTCTTCATCCGGTTCCTCCAACGCTCCCTCCCCTCTCCCGCTAGATAGCGGGCGTATCTAGATTCGGCCTCGGCCCTAGTGGTGTACCCTTTGTAACTGTTACCGCTGAATCGGTGAACCTGTCTCCGACACTCCTCCCAGTCATCGTAGACTCCGGGAACCTTACCGTTGTACACGACATACGTCGGCATCGCTGTGCACTAGCCAAATGAAACGTTAGTACCAATTCACAGACAATACATAAGCAATATATAATTATGCAACAGAACGATCGAAAGAGAAAAGCAAGACATTAATAGCATCGATTACATCTAAGTTGAAAGACTCTCGAAACCAAAGAGACATACTACAAGTTCATTAAAGTTTAATTACAACATGAGCCAATCGATGTTTCAGAACTAGACAACTCGACTCAAGGGACCGGAGCATGGATGAAGCCGCCGTCTATCGTGGGAGTCATGAAAGAACGGGTGTTGTCATCCTGCATTTGTAGCATTGTGTCGATGTCACTGTTGGACGGTTGATTTCTGAGGTAGAACTGCCCCGAGGTACGAAGGACATCTTGATGGATGATTTCCGCAAACTCCGACTGGATGCGAAAGAATTCTTGTCGGAGGTCCGCGTCCTGGATTGCCGACACGCTCGCGGCCCAATCTTGGAGTTTACTCGGTAGCAGAAGTTGATGATGGTCCCATACGATCGCCCGCATGTGATGGATGGCGCAGTAGGCACCCTTCTGACCGCCAGACGGCTGCTTGACGCAGCAGAACGTCGTATTGTGGGAGAACACGTGCTTGCCGTACTTACGAATAGGCCTGGTGAAGGTGCCTCCAGATTAGGCGTAGCCGGGGAGAACATCATCAAGAACCTTCTTGACATTTGTGTAGTCTACGTTCGACTGACGGTCCGGGTCGAAATACGTGGCCATGGAATATTTGGGGCTTAGGAGGATGAGCGTGCAACGTGTGTCACTGCAGAAAACACGGAATGTTAAAAGAAAAACGATCGAAAAGTAAGAATTCATATGTTACGGGCCGGTTGAGGGGAGGACTTACTCGGGAAAGTAAGGCACGAGGAAGTTATCCTTATCTTGGTTTGCCAGAATGACGCCTTCGAGGTAAGAACTCGCGACTTGACGGTCCCCAGCGCTGCCCAAGATCTTGGCACGCATGTAGAAGGGGTCGACTATCACGATGTCCGGGGTCTTGTCGCGAATGATCCGCATCTCCATACTCAGCGAAAATAGCCGAACGAAGGTGTAGTGCAGCGGATGAAGGTTAAACATAGCAAAGATGTCATCAAACCGCAGGACGATCGTACCCCCGATGTCGCCATCCACAAAGCCCTTGCCCTCTGGCACCTTGGCCACGAAAACCGGGTATGCCACATCCTTCTCTTTGAGACGCCGCTTCTCCAAAGAAAGAACACTGTCGTGCAGACTCCGCATAGCACCGGTTGCAGCATTGAGCATATTTGGTGGTAGCATCGCCCTACCCGCCACATGCACCCTCCTCGAGATATCCTGCGGTGAAGGTGGCCCGTCCTGAGCACGGATCGTACTCGGTGCCGGCTGGCTCGCACCCTTCTTAGTCTTTCTTTTGCGTGCCTTCTTCTTCTCCTGTAATGGGACCGAGTTCTGCTCACAGACCGCCTTCTTGAGTGTGTTGGGGCTGATAATATTT
>NW_021211725.1:0-3359 GCF_002162155.2 Triticum dicoccoides | reverse complement strand
TAAGAGGTGAAATTCTGCCATTAACGGAAACAAAAGATTGGATTGATATGAACAAGGAGACGAGAAACTCATTTCACCGGGAGGATAAATGAAGAATTTGGATCATTTATAATCACCATAAATAATAACAAATCCTTAGGGAAAGCTCTAGGTGAAATATAACCCAAGATAACTCCAATGAAGAGGTTGATGGATATAATATATCTCATTCTTAACAACATGTGAATCATAGAACATGAACTCAAATTATCAAGAATGACGTAATATCACCTCCAATGGTACGGAAGGGAGAATTGCACTCCGGATTACAAGAAGAAGAATGCTTGAGAGGATTTAGATACATGAGAACGAGGAGATCACGAGCCGAATAGAGATCACTTGAACGAAGCACCGGTAAGATTGGAGAATGATAACTGAAAGCTGAGAATGAATACTTCTGAGATGATGGGCTCCGGATAAAACAAACTGAAATACTCTTGAAATGCTCCGGATAGGTGAAAGAATACTCACGATCAAAACAATTACGAGAGGATGGCAACAAGCTAGAATCACGAATCTTTGAGAGAACGGATAAGATTGAAAAGAAACTCTTCTTCGGTCTTCAAGTGTTGAGAATGACAAAGAGAAACACCACCAAAATCGTTGAAATACTCCGGAATGACGAATAGAAAGGTTGATCCAATGATGAAAAGAATTTGAAAGATCTTGGAAAAAGACATTTGATTGATGATAATCCATTCTTACGTCAAACTTTAGAAAAGAATTTGAGAATAACTCCGGAAAATTTTAGAAAAGTCAGGTAAGATCCTGGGAAAAAGACCTGTGGGTTAGGGCCCACTCAAAAGAAAACACCTTTGATATGATTACTTGAAAAAAAGGAGATAGCACCGGTTGAATTAAAAGACTTGAATAAGATAGCATTCTCGAAAGATCTTGAATGAAAGCAGAGTGGAAAACACTAATCTTCGAGATATCTTGAGCACTCCAGAACAATTGAATAGGGAGAAATGACTGAATATAGGGTGCACCGGCATGAAAAACATTAGAAACGAGGGAAAAAAGGATATGATCAACACCAAAAGGTTGATTTGAAACCGCCGGAGAAGAGAAGAAACAAAGAATGATAACTTGAAGCTCTGTTAGGATCTTCATGAGAATCACCGGATAAAATATTGACGGCAAATGATGGAGAGACTTCACAAGAATAAAAGGATACTTGATTAAGAATTCCGAGTCCTCGAGGAACAAGGGTGGGAGGGTGGCAAAACAAAGACAACTTGGGATGAATGAACGAACACCATTGAGAAAGTTGAGATTGGATCTTGCGAATGTTGAAATGTTCGGATCCACTTGAAGCGAAACACATCGGTGAAAAGGATTGACATGACAAACTCGATGATCGAGAAGGGTTGGTATTCACATAGAAATATGAGAACACCACTTGGAAAAGGTATGGAATCAACATTTGACTTCGAAGCAACTCGAATACCACAAGTCAAAACAAAACAAAGGATTGGCTTGCAAAATAAGCCTGAACAAACATATGACTGAGATTTCGTCCGAAGTTTTCGTGGTGGGGCCTACACGGGCTCGATCGTACATCACCATCATGTACAAGGCAGTGCACATGACATACGAAGCATCCCCGAGTCGGCATAGCCAAGGACTCTTTAAGACACAACGAGACCACTGTAAAACCGACCGTGAATAGGCGGACCACTAGACATCGAACCCCAATTTCATATCATACATCTGTCGGAAAGATATCCTAAGAGCTACTTGAATTCCCACTTATAAACTCCTGAAACTTTCCGGTTATGCAATCAGGTGTTGGGGATACAGGGGAAGCATAATATCTCACCCAAATCTAGCAAATCCTACATCCAGCTGTATCCATCCTTCAACACATAACCGAGAAAACTTCGGAAACCATCTACCTCAACCTTCGAAAAGCATCCGTTATATGAGTTATGGCAATACTCCCGAACTCCCGCCCAGTACTGGGTGGCGTCGAGGTTATCTCACCAACGAACTGCATAAAAGAGATTTTCGATGTCGGCGAACTAAACTCAGGTATTCCAGAACTGCAACGATAAAATTATGACGACAACACCTCAGAGCTCAACTCCCCGGGACACTTCCACAAAACCCCTGACAGGAGGCACCAAGACAATGTTCTCGTCACAAAACCATCGGAACAATTCCAAGATACCCGCGTGATCCTAAATTTTTTTTAGTGAAATTTGAGAAGAGAAGAGTCAAAATTCTACGTCAGGATGCCTTACCAGAGTGATGAGGAGACTGGGAAGTAAAAAGAATTCCTAAACTCTCCGATATATAATTCCTAAATGACTCAAAACATTTTTCTAGACACAACTCGGCCGCTAAAAACGATCAAGCAATGGGGCTCCTAAGGTCGGGGAAGGCTCTGATTACCAACTTGTTACGCCCTCAATGCGGCTATATCTCCCACGTGTCGAAGCACGACTTAGAGGCATAACCGCATTGAAAGCAATGTCGCAAGTGAGGTAATCTTCGCAAACAACCCATGTAATACAATAGGGGAAAAGATACATAGTTGGCTTACAATCGCCACTTCACACAATTACATGAATAAAACATTACATCATACAGATACAATCAAGGTCCGAGTACGGAACCAAAATAAAAGGAGAACCCCAAAAGCGACAAAGGTCCCCGATCGACCCCAACTGGGCTCCACTACTGATCGACTAGAACGAAACAACACAAAGGACAAGATTCAACGAGCTCCTCCTGAGCTTGGTTGCGTCATCTGCACAGACTCAACGGCACCTGCAAACTGGTTTTGGAAGTATCTGTGAGCCACAGGGACTCAGCAATCTCGCACCCTCGCGATCAAGACTATTTAAGCTTATGGGTAAGGTAAAAGGTATGAGGTGGAGCAGCAGCAAGCGACTAGCATATATGGTGGCTAACATACGCAAATAAGAGCGAGAAGAGAAGGCAAAGCACGGTCGATAAAAGTATGATCAAGAAGTGATCCTATAGCAACCTACGTCAAGCATAACTCCAACAACCGTGTTCACTTCCCGGACTCCACCGGAAAGAGACCCTCATGGTTACACACGTTGTTGATATATTTTAAATTAAGGTCAACATCAGGTTTTCTACAACCGGACATTAACAAATTCCCATCCGCCCATAACCGCGGGCACGACTTTCGAAAGTACAAAACCCTGCAGTGGTGTCCCAACTTAGCCCATCACAAGCTCTCACAGTCAACGAAGGAATAAACCTCCTCCCGAGACATTCCGATCAGACTCGGTATCCCGGTACAACAAGACACTTCGACAAGTTAAAACAAATCCAGCAACACC
>NW_021211724.1:0-978 GCF_002162155.2 Triticum dicoccoides | reverse complement strand
GAATCACCCAATTCGGAGTCCGTATGAAAAACTTGTGTGCGTTTTGAGTCAGGTGTGTCTGTGCAGTCCGAATCTGAATCCAGAACGTGAGAGACTTGGACTCTATCTTCTCTTGGGCCAAAAGTGACGTGAGAGAACTTTTTGGACAGCAAATAAACATCTCTTTCTTCCTTATCTTCATATGTGGATTATACAAATGTCCCATACACCTGCAATTAGACAAAACACAAAAGTGTGTGAAGTATTTTTGTTCTGGATAACATAAATAGATTATTGAATAGTTTGCACAAGAAATCACCTGACAAATATGCATATATGCAATATTTTTGGTCATATCCAAGGTAGTCATGTCCTCATCATCCTCCCCTTCTTGAAA
Source organism: Triticum dicoccoides (assembly GCF_002162155.2). NCBI lineage: Eukaryota > Viridiplantae > Streptophyta > Magnoliopsida > Poales > Poaceae > Triticum > Triticum dicoccoides. Next base: position 602 of record NW_021211724.1, on the reverse strand, counting down.
ATAAAGCCGTCCTCGGCGTTGCTTAATCTGAAATGTGGCTAACAAAAGAGACAAGGTGTACATGTTGTATATGTATATGTCATCCATTTTTACTTCCCTTGATTTTTGCATATATGACACATGAATAGATGAGTAACGTGCATAGTTCATAAAATCTAAAGCTAAAAAATTAGCACAAGAAGTAGAAGGCATGAAAATATGGCAACTCAGTTTGCACATATAAGTGAAGCTCTTATTCATTTCAAAAGATTGACAATGTTCATCATTAAACCATCCCAACATTGGTGAATAAACCTTACTTGCATCAAATTTACATGCTAGAACATGCTTAAATAAGCAAACATGCAATAAGTCATTTAACACAGAATCATCACCAAGATTAGAGGTCATATCAAAATGATTAAACATTGGTTCTTTTGCATCAATAGTTAATTCAATGGGTGCACTCAAAATTGTTGGTATTTCAGTTGTTTGATCACATGGCAAAGTCAAATTATCAACGTAGTCCTCTAAAATAGGTGGTGTGATCAAAGTAGTGGGTAGCTCATCAGATGGTGCATTCAAATTGACAAGGCATTCATCATTCTCATGTAGAGATGGAA
>NW_021211723.1:0-744 GCF_002162155.2 Triticum dicoccoides | reverse complement strand
GTTGTTTTTTTATTATATTTTTTATTCCTTTTTTTTAAAACTAGTAATGGCGCACGGTCGAACAGTGCGCCATTAGTAGTTTTGAAAAAAAAAGGAATAAAAAATATAATAAAAAAACAACATTAGTGGCGCACTTTCCGACAGGTGTGCCATTACTAGTTACAACTAGTAATGGCGCACTGTGTCTGGATGCGCCATTAGTATGTTTGGACAGGCGCACTAGTTCAAAAAAAAAATTGATACTAATGGCGCACCCTGGGCAGGTGCGCCATTAGTAGTTTCAGCTCTAATGGCGTATCTGTCAGGACCCCGACTCGATGTCACATCGATCTAGCTGGTAACACCTCATATCACTTTGTGGCCTCACGCACGGTATCCCCACGGGTGTCGTCTTACCTTTTCCCGGGACCGTTTGCGCCTTTTGGCTCACGTATATGATAGTGTCGCTAGCATCCATATGATAAAGAGCCCGGGCTGACATGACTAGTCGTAAACCCAAAGTGGCACAGACTTACAGGGACAGGCATCCATGACCCAGCTTCGAACGTGTCGGTCATCAGCAAGTGGGTCCGGGCTGTAGCACTGGGCTAGCAGGACTCCGGTAAACCGGGCTGTAGCGGGCTAACAGGACTCCGGTACTCATAGCGTGACATTTCCCCGAAGGGACAGACACAGGAACGAAGAAGGACACATGCCGGCCAGCCTAAGTGTTCCAGAGCAGTAGCAAGCTACCATGGCTCAGCG
>NW_021211722.1:0-1144 GCF_002162155.2 Triticum dicoccoides | reverse complement strand
GGAACCCTGTTCACATCATTTGGGGCTGTGAGCGAAACTCCGGCCGGATCTCCTCATGGATGGAACCCGAATAGGCGATAAACCTGGACTAGAGACTTGAGTGTTTAGGCAGGCCGTGGCCGACACCCACGTTGGGCTTCCGCTTGAAGGTTGCCGAGTACATGTCGTGTAAACGGCGGTAAGTGGTGAGAGCGTGTGTGAAGAAGTACACCCCTGCAGGGTTAATATGATCTATTCGAATAGCCGTGTCCGCGGAAAAGGACTTCTGGGTTGCTTATATCAGTTCATAGACAAGTGAAAGTGGATACTCTAAAATACGCAAGATAAGCGTGAGTGCTATGGATGGCGTTCTCGTAGGGAGACGGGAGCGGATCCATAGTGGTGTATTGATATGGTGAATATGTGGACTCGTGTGCGCCACCTCAAAAGAGTTACTCGCAGTCGTAGTTTAGGATAGCCATCGAGTCAAAGCTGGCTTGCTGCAGTTAAACCCCACCATCCCCTTTGTTGATAATGATGCATAGGTAGTTAGTTCTGATGTAAGTCTTGCTGGGTACATTTGTACTCATGTTTGGCTATTTTATGTTTTGCAGAGAGACTTCGGTCTCACTAGTAGTTTCGCGTGGACTTCGACGTTTAGCTTGTTACCTCAGCTACGATCTTGTGCCCTCGGCAGGATCTGATAGATAGTCAGGCTTCTCAGCCTTTTTCATTTATAGATGTCTGTACTCAGACATGATAGCTTCCGCTTGTGCTTTGACTTGTATGCTCTGATTGTTGGGTCATGAGACCCATGTTTGTAATATCTCGCTCCCCGGAGCCTATTGAATAAATACTTGAGTCGTAGAGTCATTTTGTGATGCCATGTTGTATTGCACATATCGAGCATATTGTGTGTATGTTATTGAAATGCTTGGTATGTGTGGGATCTGACCATCTAGTTGTTTATCTTTAGTAGCCTCTCTTACGGGGAAATGTCTCCTAGTGTTTCCACCGAGCCATGGTAGCTTGCTACTGCTCCGGAACACTTAGGCTGGCCGGCATGTGTCCTTCTTCGTTCCTGTGTCTGTCCCTTCGGGGAAATGTCACGCGATGAATACCGGAGTCCTGTTAGCCTGCTACAGCCCGGTTCACCGGAGTCCTG
>NW_021211721.1:0-1784 GCF_002162155.2 Triticum dicoccoides | reverse complement strand
CTGGCCCAATAATAAGGTGACGCAGCACCTAAAATAGCCTCGGGACGAAATTTATGAAGTGGCATCTTGTATATTTCGTCCAAGGCTTCATGCACCCATTATGGTGGCTTCAAAGTCCTGAAATCATCACTTGTAACTCCGTTCTTGTTCCCCTTGCGCATGCCATCATCTCCATGCTTGTTCTTGCTCCAATGTTCATCCTTCTCCAAGCTAGGCCCTTCATTTGTAAGCAAAACAAATGTATCCAATTTAGGCAGCATCATATTCTCATGAACATTAGAATCATTACCAAGAAACGAAAGTACCTGGTAATTTAGTTGCCGTGCACGAGCTCTAGTAATTGGTCCAGTATGTATAGCAGCAGGGGCTGTGGGTGTAACAATTGTATTGATGTCCTCATCATCCTCCCCTTCTTGAAATGAAGTCGTCCTCGACGGAAGTTCATCTTCCTCACCCAAATAAGGCTTCAAATCTGCAATGTTAAAAGTGGGACTAATCCCAAAATCTGCAGGCAGCTCAAGTTTATATGCATTATCATTTATTTTCTCTAACACCTTAAAGGGACCATCAGCACGTGGCATTAACTTTGATTTGCGCAAATCAGGAAATCTATCCTTACGCAAATGTAACCAAACAAGATCTCCAGGTGCAAACACAACATGTTTTCTACCCTTATCTTCAGCAAGTTTATATTTAGCATTCATACACTCAATGTTTTCCTTAGTTAACTCATGCATTTTTAAAATCAATTCAGCACGTTGTTTAGCATCAAAATTAACCTTCTCCGAAGATGGAAGAGGCAACAAATCAATAGGTGCACGAGGTAGGAAACCATACACAACTTCAAAAGGGCACATCTTAGTAGTAGAATGCAATGAACGATTATAAGCAAATTCAATTTGAGGCAAGCATTCCTCCCAGATTTTCTTATTATTCTTCAAAACAGCCCTAAGCATAGTAGACAACGTTCTATTGACTACTTCAGTTTGTCCATCAGTTTGCGGGTGACAAGTAGTACTAAAAAGCAGTTTAGTCCCCAACTTAGCCCATAAACATCTCCAAAAGTGGCTAAGAAATTTAGTATCACGATCTGAAACAATAGTATTTGGCACATGATAGAGGCAAAGGTGTCCCGTCTTTCGATGAGATGGTGGATTTCGCTTTGGTGGAAGTCGACTTTGACGATCCGACTACGAACGTGCGAGGACGTCGCGCCTTAGCAATCGCTAAACCAACTCCGAGAGGTTATTGACCACGCCGGGGCACGATCAACCTGACCACGAGGGTCTGTTTCCTGCGAGCAAACGAAGAACAAGCAAGAAACTAAGATTGCAATCTAAATATTGCGAATATAAGATGAAAGCTTTATTGATCAAGGTGGGGTTCTGTGACGCCTTTGTCTGGTCGTTGAACACAAACGAAGTACGCGAAGTTGCAGCTATGGCGAACTTTTAATCTAAACAAAACCCAAAGTCTAAACGATGCCCTAAGGGCTGTATATATGGAGGAAGAGGGGGGAATTTCGTGGCCCTTGGTGGAGGGGTCCGAAATCAACCCTATCTCTTGTTTCCCCACACATACGGACTCTAAAAATAGCCTATACTTATGTATTTCGAAATTACATGGGCCTGGCCCAATAATAAGGTGACGCAGCACCTAAAATAGCCTCGGGACGAAATTTTTGAAGTGGCATCTTGTATATTTCGTCCAAGGCTTCATGCACCCATTATGGTGGCTTCAAAGTCCTGAAATCATCACTTGTAACTCCGTTCTTGTTCCCCTTG
>NW_021211720.1:0-804 GCF_002162155.2 Triticum dicoccoides | reverse complement strand
GTCTCGACCCGTTGCTCAGTGAGAAGGAGCCGAGAGAAAACCTCGTGTGCCAGCATGGGTGTCGAGTTGCCCCGCTCGTTGATGATCTCGACTAAGGCATCATACTCCTCATCAAGACCATTGACAATAAACGAGTTGAACTCGGAGTCGGTGAGGGGCTGTCCAATGGAGGCCAATGTGTCGGCGAGGCCCTTGACCTTGTTGTAGAACTCAGTGGCAGTGGAGTCAAGCTTCTGACACTCTCCAAGCTGACGACGGAGTGCAGAGACACGAGCCTGGGACTGCGCTGCAAAGGTGCGCTCAAGGATGGTCCAGGCCTCATGAGACGTCTTCGCGAAGACAACAAGGCCGGCAACTGCCGGCGAGAGCGACCCCTGGATGGAGGAGAGGTTCGCCTGGTCCTGCCCCGTCCAGACGCGATGGGCCGGATTGTAGACCGGACCGTGCACGTTGTCTACCAGCGCGGGTGGGCAGGGAAGCGATCCGTCGACGTAGCCTAGCGGGTAGTGACTCCCCAAGAGCGGGAGAACCTGCGCACGCCAGAAGATGTAGTTGTCGGCGGAGAGCTTGATGGTGATGAGATGACCGAAGTGAAACGGCGGCGGCGAAGACAATCCCATCGAGGAGGCTGCCTGGGGTGCAAACACCATGGAGGCAGCCGGAGGCACCGAAGCCGATGCGGAAGGAGGCGGGACCGCAGCCAGGGCGGGCGCCGCAAAGCTCGCGGCCGGTGCGGACGCCGCAAGGCCCGCGGCCGGGGCGGACGCCGCCAACCCCGCCAGCGGGGCAGTGTGATCCGCTTGC
>NW_021211719.1:0-1520 GCF_002162155.2 Triticum dicoccoides | reverse complement strand
ATGTTCTGGCTATCACTTTGATCAGACATGCTGCAAACTCTGACTGCTGACCCTCTGAATAGGTTATAGATGAGATAGAGTGGATGAGCATCACAAAGTGCAGAGATTTTTTGCAAAAGAATGATCCAAAAAACATAGTTTTAGTTTCCCACTGAAATCATCTCGGATCTACCGATTTTTAAAGTCGGTGATACCGAAGCAGTTTTGGCACCTGAACTGGTGAATTCGGTTGGACCGAGTCACAGTTCGGTGGCACCGAGACTGCTAGGGTTTCACAGAGTTCCAAAATCGGTCACACCGATAAGTAATTCTCAGTCAGACCGAGTCTCACTTGTGCAATGGCATAAGCCAAATCAGTGGGACCGAGTTTTTCAACTCGGTGGGTCCGAGATGGTTTCGGTGGAAACCTAAACCTAGAATTTTTGAATCAAACCTAATCTATGAGTTCATTGACTGGATAGAAGTTTATCAAACATGGCTAGAATCAATATGATCACAATGTGCTAGGAATCAGATTGGGGAATAGCACAAAGATCGAGTCCATACCCTAGTTCGGCGGAGACTCGCTACGGCGGCAACGGCGGGGCAGAATTCCCGTTGACGGCGACGGAGACCAGCGACTGGAGGCGGCTGGCGGCGAGAAGACGATCCGGAGACCACGAGGGTGGAGCAGGCTATCGCGCGGGCGAAGGGGTTCAAAGAAATTTCCAAAATTTTGCCCGTGAATATATATAGCCCGACCCTGTCGGTGTGACCGAGTGGAACAACTCGGTGGCACCGAGATTCATAACTGCGGGTAGTTACTGAAACTCGGTGTGACCGAAAGGTTCAAATCGGTTGCACCGAGATCGAAAACCTAGATCAACTTAATGATCTCGGTAGGACCGAAAGTGGGGTATCGGTCAGACCGAGAATCATAAAGAGGTTTTGGAATTTTAAGTCTATGACGAATCGGGGACTCCGAGCGCTCCTCACACAGAGTGGTTCGAATCTGACTTGATCAAATTTTGTGATGCAGCATGAATAGAGTTTGAGACGAGAAAAGCATAAATAGCTAGAGGAGGTTCTTAGGCATTCTTATCCATCCACTTGGCAGAAGAAGATAAAACCAAACAATCAAAACAACAAGTGGATGTCCTCGAATGAGTAAAAGATGCAACCAGCATGCTCACACAATAAGATGGCAAATGAAATATGTGACAAGGCATGCACAACCAATTCTAGCATCTATCAAGCAATTTGCGATGACTAGGTCATCTATATATGAGTATATTGACTTAGGAGTCAAGTGAGAACACTTGATCATAGGTCATACTCATCGTTTAAGCTCAAGTGGGGTTACCACTTTTACATAAAGCATTGTTGTGTTCACATCTTTAGAGTTGCTTTAGCTCAAGTCTTAGAGTAAAGCTCCCCCTAGATGTGATATCCCCCCTAAGAGGGATGAACTAACCTTGGGTTTTGTCGATGATGACTTCATGTAGATGTTGAAGATGTGGATGCTCAATGTTGATGTAGAT
>NW_021211718.1:0-1101 GCF_002162155.2 Triticum dicoccoides | reverse complement strand
TTAGGTCCAGACTTGGGCTTCTTCACTTGAGCAGCAACTTGCTTGCTGTTCTTCTTGAAGTTCCCCTTCTTCCCTTTGCCCTTTTTCTTGAAACTAGTGGTCTTGTCCACCATCAACATTTTGATGTTTTTCTTTGATTTCTACCTTCGCCGATTTTTGCATCGCGAAGAGCTTGGGAATTGTTTTCGTCATCCCTTGCATTATAGTTCATCACGAAGTTCTACTAACTTGGTGGTGGTGACTAGAGAATTCTGTCAATCACTATCTTATCAAGAAGATTAACTCCCACTTGATTCAAGCGATTGTAGTACCCAGACAATCTGAGCACATGCTCACTAGTTGAGCGATTCTCCTCCATCTTTTAGCTATAGAACTTGTTGGAGACTTCATATCTCTCAACTCGGGTATTTGCTAGAAATATTAACTTCAATTCCTGGATCATCTCATATGATCCATGACGTTCAAAACGTCTTTGAAGTCCCGATTCTAAGCCGTTAAGCATGGTGCACTAAACTATCAAGTAGTCATCATATTGAGCTAGCCAAACGTTCATAACGTCTGCATCTGCTCCTGCAATAGGTCTGTCACCTAGCGGTGCATTAAGGACATAATTCTTCTATGCAGCAATGAGGATAAACCTCAGATCACGGACCAAGTCCGCATCATTGCTATTTGTCAACTTAGTTTTCTCTAGGAACACATATAAAAACATAGGGAAGCAAAAAACATAGGGAAGCAACAACGTGAGCTATTGATCTACAACATAATTTGCAAAATACTACCAGGACTAAGTTCAGGATAAATTAAAGTTCAATTAATCATATTACTTAGGAACTCCCACTTAGACAGACATCTCTCTAGTCATCTAAGTGATCACGTGATCCAAATCAACTAAACCATAACCGATCATCACGTGAGATGGAGTAGTTTTCAATGGTGAACATCACTATGTTGATCATATCTACTATATGATTCACGCTCGACCTTTCGGTCTCCGTGTTCCGAGGCCATATCTGCATATGCTAGGCTCGTCAAGTTTAACCTGAGTATTCTGCGTGTGCAAAACTGGCTTGCACCCGTTGTAGATGGACGTAGAGCTTA
>NW_021211717.1:0-937 GCF_002162155.2 Triticum dicoccoides | reverse complement strand
TTTGCACACAAAAGCATAGCAAACAGATTTGCTGAAATCTAGCTCATCAATATCAGATTTGGTGGCAAATAAACATGCACTTTTCAATTTAATTTCAGAAGCAACACTAGATGGTTTATTATTAGGCTTCATTTGTTGCTCAAATTCTTTTGCCACAATCTGATTTTCACTCTTATTCTTCTCCTGTTGTGCTTTATTAGCTCTATTAATATCATCTTTCAAAATGGAATCAGGAGTCATAGGAAGCAAAGTAATATTTTTATCCTTATGAACAAGAGTATAGTGATTGTTTCTACCATGGTGTACAGAATTTTTATCAAATTGCCATGGTCTACCAAGTAATAAGGAACATGCTTGCATAGGTACCACATCACAATCAACATAATCAGCATATGTAGAGATACTAAAATGCACACAAAAAGTACGTGTTACCTTAACCTTGCCGTTGTTGTTGAACCATTGGATGTAGTAAGGATGTGGATGTGGTCTTGTGGTGAGAGAAAGCTTATCCACCATCTCCATGCTAGCCAAGTTGTTGCAGCTCCCTCCGTCTATTATGACGCGCACAGAACGTTCCTTCACAACTCCCTTGGTATGGAACAAATTGTGCCTCTGATTTTGCTCAGCTTGTGTGACCTGCACACTCAAAACATGTTGAGCAACTAAACATTCATACCTGTCAGCGTCTTCAGGAGCCATGTATTGCGTCTCATGATCAGAATCATCTCCACCATGTTCTTCACGTGTAATAAGAGCCAATGTCTCCTCATCATAGTCACTAGCGGACTCATATCCACCATCCGCGGTAGCAATCATCACACGCGGAGATTTGCATTCCCTCGCATAATGACCTCCTCCCTTACAACGACGACAAATAATATCACTTGTGTGCCCTGTTGATGCCATGGAAGAAGAAGAACGCTGTGCAGGCCCCGCA
>NW_021211716.1:0-1518 GCF_002162155.2 Triticum dicoccoides | reverse complement strand
TTTTTTTTTCTTTCCAAGACAAACTAGATAAGATGCAGATTGGATCAGGCGAAGATGTGAATGACCTCAACTATGATTATGACAATGAACAGTGCGTAGCACGTGGTGGAAATTAATAGATGGGATGGTGGACAGCGGAAGGGATAATGATGCAGCGGCGGCGTGACTAATGTAAACAGAACTCGAAACTCTAAAGGAACTAGACGCTAAGACCAGCAACTGACACGACGATGCAACCGATAATTCAACTATGCAAGCAATGAATAGAAAATTGCAAAGGCTCAGACTGGCTTGGATAAAGGATGAACAGATCTAACTTTTTTTTGTGTGGCTTTTTCTTAGACAATAGGTAAGAAAATAAATCTAATCTAGGAAAACTGGAAATTCTCACCGAGCAACCTGAAAACTGATACCACTTGATAGAGGCGAGGGTGTCCCGATCTTTCGATGAGATGATAACTATCGATTTGGTGGAGACGACTTTGACGATCTCACTACAAACGTGCACGACGTTGCGCCTTAGCAATCGCTAAACCAATCTCCTGAGGTTACTGACGATGCCGGAAGCACGGTCAGCCTGACCACGAAGGTCTATTCCTGCAAGCAATCGAAGAACGAGCAAGAATATGATAAAGCAATCTGAATATTGCAAATATATATGAGGTATTGATAATGGTGGGGATCCGTAAGCGGTCTTGGTCTGGTCGTTGGACACAAACGAAGTACACGAAGTTGCGTTGGCTAACTTTTAACTAAACAAATCCCAAGGAAAAGCTACTAGATGGATCTACTTATATAGGAGCAAGGGGTGGAGGCCAAGGAGGTGGGAGGACGTCCCAAGGCAGCCTAAAACTAAATCTAGGTCGTACAAGGCCAATGGGCCCAAGTGGAGGTGATGTAACACCTTTGGACTTGTAGTTTGACTCGGATTCTGCTGCAGCATCAGATTGCTTCGCCCACAACTCAACGCTCCTGACGAATTTGAAGGTGATTCCAATTGGGTTGGAAAGTGCACGAAATCTAGTTTCCAACAAAAAAAGAATCACCCAATTCGGAGTCCGTATGAAAAACTTGTGTGCGTTTTGAGTCAGGTGTGTCTGTGCAGTCCGAATCTGAATCCAGAACGTGAGAGACTTGGACTCTATCTTCTCTTGGGCCAAAAGTGACGTGAGAGAACTTTTTGGACAGCAAATAAAGATCTCTTTCTTCCTTATCTTCATATGTGGATTGTACAAATGTCCCATACACCTGCAATTAGACAAAACACAAAAGTGTGTGAAGTATTTTTGTTCTGGATAACATAAATAGATTATTGAATAGTTTGCACTAGAAATCACCTGACAAATATGCATATATGCAATATTTTTGGTCATATCCAAGGTAGTCATGTCCTCATCAGTCAGTAACCTCAGTAGATTGGTTTAGCGATTGCTAAGGCGCAACGTCGTGCACGTTTGTAGTCGGATCGTCAAAGTCGTCTCCACCAAATCGATAGTTATCATCTCATCGAAAGATCGG
>NW_021211715.1:0-709 GCF_002162155.2 Triticum dicoccoides | reverse complement strand
GAGGACGAGGTCGAGGGGGGAGGGCTCGTCCTTATCCCTGGCGTTGCCGCGGCGTGGGGCGGCGAGCCGGTCGGGCGGCGACCGCAGGCACGGGCGCTCGGTCGCCCGCACAGTGAAGACGACGCGGGAGGGGGAGCTGGTCGGCTTGGGTCGGCCAGGTGGGCTGAGGCCCAAGGGGGGGCGCGGTGGCCAGCTGGGCCAATCAGCCCAGATGAGGGGTGGGGGGGCTTTTCCTTTTTCTTTTACTGTAAACAGTTTTTCTTTTCTGTTTTAGCTTTTATTTATTAACAGAGAGAGAAAGGGGATTATTTGGTCAACTATTTCACTTAGGAAAAATTTGGGAGGAGTCCCATTAAATCCCTGGTGATTATAGACAGTGCCATAAATATTTTGGAGACCAGAATAATTCATTTGATATTTTTCATAATTAGGATAGCATTTAAAAATGCTGAATTGATGCTGTTATAATTGCTAATGCTCATCTTTGCACAAAATTGATGTTGTGTTCCTTAACAAATAATTGTTATGGAAGTTTTGGCAAATGATGAACATTTTCCCAACAACTTTTGAGCAACTTCAAACTTCACTTGAATTTGAATTGACTGGAATTTGAAATGGGATATTGAACAAAGGTGATTAAGCACTGTTTTGGAAAAATGATTAGCTTAATCAGAGATGGTTACTGTAGCATGACACTGGGGGTGTTACA
>NW_021211714.1:0-1138 GCF_002162155.2 Triticum dicoccoides | reverse complement strand
AAACGGGGTTGGAGCTCGAAGGCGAGCGAAGCGAGGCGCTAGGGATGCTCTATGGAGCCTTACGAACTCGTTGGACTCGCCGGGGTGACCAAATGGTCACCGGAGCTGCGTCGACGGCGAGCTCGGCGACGGCGGAGGTTCGGCCGTGGTGGGGAGGAGGCTGCGGTGAGGGAACGAGGGGGAGAAGAGGGGGAAACGGTGGCGTAGCTCACCGCGGTTGCAGTGGGCGTCGAAGCGGGCTCGGGGACGCGCTGGAGACGGCGAATCGACGGCGACGGTGGTCGGAGCCCGAGGAGGGGAACGGCGACGTGGCGGCGATGCAGGGCTTCCGGAGACCCGTGGAGCGGTGGGGAGGAAGAGGAGGTCGAGGCGGAGCCGCTGAGCTAGTCGGGGGGAGCGAGGGGTGGCCGGAGACGGCTGCTATGGCGAACGGCGGCGACGGTGGTGTTCGGCCGTGTGAGAGAGAGAGCGAGGGAGAGGAGGGGAGAGCCGGCGGAGAGTGAGAGAGAGCAGGGGGGAGGCGTGGCGTCGTCCGGGGCATCGAGCGAGGAGGGGAGGGCAGGCAGGCAGGGAGAGAGGTGGCGTGGCGCGGTGGCGCGCGCGCGCGCCGGCCACCCTCCCCTCCCTCTGTCGAGGACGAAGACGACAGAGGAGGGAGGCGGGCTGGGCCGCCTGCTGGCTGGGCCGGCCAGCTGGCTGGGCCGCACAGGGAGGAGCCCAGGTAAGTTTCTCCCTTTGTTTATTTTTCTGTTTTCAAATTTCTGACATTTGTTTTGATTTAAAAAATATATTAAATCATTTATTTAACTTATGCCAATTTTTGCAGGAGCTAGATATATTATTCCAGAGCTCCTTTATAAATGGCATAATATTTGGACATATATTAATATATATAATTAATATATTTCCAATGCAAATATTTATGCATTAATTCCAAAAGCCCAAAATAAATACCTATGAGCTCTTAAAAATATTGGTTTGATTTTTATCTCTGTCCAATATTTTCAGAGAGCCACATGAGCATTTTCTTGGACCCTTTTGGAGAAATTTTTATTTGGATCATTTTCAAAATGATTCTGAGGGTTTCACAGATCCCCATTTCAAGTTTCTGATGAAAGAGTAAACATGATGCAACACT
>NW_021211713.1:0-1089 GCF_002162155.2 Triticum dicoccoides | reverse complement strand
AGAAACTTGTATTTCCAAAGAAGTGAGTGGGAGCACTATAGAATTTCTGATGAGTATATGTTGTTGACATATTGATGATCAGAAATGACGTAGAATTTCTGGAAAGCATATAGGGTTATTTTGAAAGTGTTTTTCAATGGAAAGCCTGGATTAAGCTACTTGAACATTGAGCATCAAGATCTATAAGGATAGATCAAAATGCTTAATAATACTTTCAAATGAGCACATACCTTGACATGATCTTGAAGGTGTTCAAGATGGACCAGTCAAAGAAGGAGTTCTTGCCTGAGTTGTAAGGTACGAAGTTAAGACTTAAAGCTCGACCACGGCAGAATAGAGAGAAAGGACGAAGGTCGTCCCCTATGCTTAAGACGTAGGCTCTTCAGTATGCTATGCTGTGTATCGCACCTGAAGTGTGCCTTGCCATGAGTCAGTCAAGGGGTACAAGAGTTATCCAAGAATGGATCACAGGACAGCGGTCAAAGTTATCCTTAGAAATTAGTGGACTAAGGAATTTTTCTCGATTATGGAGGTGGTAAAAGAGTTCGTCGTAAAGGGTTACGTCGATGCAAGCTTGACACCTATCCGGATAGCTCTGAGTAAAGATACCGGATACATATAATGGAGCAACAATTTAGAATAGCTCCAAGTAGAACAGTTATTTGGATTAGCTCCAAATAGAGCGTGGTAGCTGCATCTAGGAGATGACATAGAGATTTGTAAAACACACACGGATCTGAAAGGTTCAGACCCGTTGACTAAAACCTCTCTCACAAGCAACATGATCAAACATAAAACTCATTGAGTGTTAATCACATAGTGATGTGAACTAGACTACTGACTCTAGTAAACTCTTGGGTATTAGTCACATGGCGATGTGACCTGTGAGTGTTAATCACATGGCGATGTGAACTAGATTATTGACTCTAGTGCAAGTGGGAGACTGTTGGAAATATGCCCTAGAGGCAATAATAAAAGTATTATTATTATATTTCCTTGTTCATGATAATTGTCTTTTATTCATGCTATAACTGTATTATCTGGAAATCGTAATACACGTGTGAATACATAGACCACAATATGTCCCTA
>NW_021211712.1:0-4547 GCF_002162155.2 Triticum dicoccoides | reverse complement strand
TATGTAGGACATGCCGAGATGTACGTACGCCAAGATGTTTTCGTTCTAGCTGTTTGTGCTGAAGCTGAAATAAAATGATACTAGATGCAGTCAGGTGTTGACCTTCCCCTGTAAGCAAGCTTCAAATGAGGAATGCACAAAGAGCAGAAGTATCTGAGATGACATGCAGATTCTCCATCACTTAGAGTATTACAACTTTACGTGAAATGATAAGTACAATCATACCTTCAAAGACAAGCATGAACCATGATGGCTAATCACGCGAAAATCTAGAAAATAGGCAGTAAACAAGACACGTGTATATTCAGATTTGGAACATTCATGATTAAGTCAATTGACCAGAAAAAAGATTAGAAAAAACTGTAGAAAATTAAAGTTGGATAGTGATTTTGACCAGATTTGGATAATGATTCAGTGAAATGACTCAAGAATGCTCAAATGGTGCTGAGTGATGGCATGCTCTAGTTGGGCCTGTCCGGAGGGTACGACAATGTCAACGTTGTTCCTCCATGTGGCAGAGCTTGTTTAGCCGGGTGCCCAGATGAGCAGTTGAGCTAGCAACCTAACGGTCCATTTTAGTTATTTACTATCTCATGATTCATGAACCTCTTTTGTCACAAAAATAACATGTTGAGCAATTAGTTTTGAAGAGAGTTAGGGAGAGAGAGAGAGAGAGAGAGAGAGAGAGAGAGAGAGAGAGAGAGAGAGATGGTACCCATAGTATCTACGAATGAAATTAGCTCTAGCATTCATCGGACCTAGCCACTAGCCTGAAAATAGTACTAGGGGTTTAAATGATCCACTTCTATTACCTAAGGAACCCCAAGGCCTATCTATATCCATCTTAAACTTTTCATTGATCATCGAGACTGGTCTTCATGTATTGTTCTATCTCTTTTTTGTGTGCCAAAATCTGTCTAAATTCTCCCAATAGTATCTACCCTTACAACAATGCGAGAAAGTTGGTGACACAACATTCTCACTTTGTTTGTTTTCAAACAAAAACCACTTCGAGAATATATAGGCATGGGAGACATAAGGAAAGAAAGAGTCATAGGTGATGTCGAATCTTTTACAGAAATTTTGCAACCACCTTATAGTGTAATCTTTTATCCACCTATCCACTGAAGATCTTCTACTCCCACCCTTCCCTTACGCAGCCCATATGTCGATGTAGCTCTACACACCTTCACCCTCATCATAGCCCCACCTTCTGCATTGTGCCTAGTCAACTTGCAGGCCTTAACATTAGTCTACGGTGTCCAAGGCGGGTTCACACACAGAGCGGTAGTTGATCTCCATGGCGCAGTCGGCAATCTTTGCCAATCTTTATTAACCTCCATGGAAAAGAACACAATAGTCAGTATTACAATAGGGCTCATGATCGGTATTTGTGACCATGAATTATCTGGAGATCTTGTTCTAGTGACACCAGAATTTTTAGTTCCAAAAACTAAAATGTATCATCAAAGAAAACATATTTTTCTTTGTAGCATTAGAGTGATTTGTTAAAATAAAACAATGAAAACATAGTTTGCTTTGTATATAACATTAGGCTGGTATATAACATCAAAATAAATGCTTTATGAATCAAAGCTGTTTGATATAACAAAAAAGTAAGTTATGGAATTTGTCCCACTTTCTGATTCTTGGACAAGTCTAGAACCATAAAAAAATTATCCATGTTTTTTATTGTGGTTTATTTTTATGATTATATTTCAGTTGACACAGACGACCATGCATGGTAGACAGTCCAAAATGTACTTGTGCTTGTTGATTAAGGAGTTGTTACCATGCATAAGAGAATGAATTCCTGATGGATGATGAACAAGCAGAGTTGTAAGCTCTATTACATGCATCTTATGTACCCAGGCGTAAAAGAATAATGTGTTGATGTACTCAAATGGCACGTAAGGTCAGTAGTATGAAAATTGTGTGAACCTAGTAGCTAGTTAGATTGAATTAAGGGAACTACAACTACCAAGTTGGATTCACTCTTTGTATTAGTTCATGCCTTGTGTCTTTGTTACAAAGGACGAACTGAAAATACACTCTAATTTACATAGCTGGCAGTACTAAATAGGTAGAAAAAATAGTTGTTGTAAGATGGGAGTTTGTAAATTCAAAGACACACTTGTAATATCTACAACAACAAACAAATGCCATGATGCAATCCCAGTCAAGACTTTTTTGCTGGTCATCTTGATATCAAGGATTATAAGAATATATTGTAAGTTGGTGAGGCGCCAATACAACACCAACACCAGGGATGGTTCTGAAGCTGTGTTGCCATTCCAGGTTTTGGTGAATGAAACCAGAAGGTCCAGAGTCCCAGGGTTTGTCATTCCCTACAAACAAGGTAAGTTGGCGTCAAAGGTTCCGTACACGCAAAAGAAGCTTCAGACAAAGAATGCACAATGAGCAGGGCCTTGGGAACACTTGACCAGCATTACCAAGTAACAAGTTAGACTTTTCTTATCTCCGTTGCTAGCTACTCACTCGGTCCCAAAATAAGTGTCTTAGCTTTAGTACAACTTTTTAATAAAGATAGTATAAAGTTGAGACACTTATATTTGGACGGAGGAAGTATCTTGCTTAATAATCTGGTCATGGTCGCCAGAAGGAAACGGAAGGGTCCAAATTCTTTCTACCAAGAAAACTATTCCCTTTTAGCAAACACCACATGCATATATGGATATTTACTTGTCATCTCTTCACCAGCCATCTTGTTGTATATCGTTGCCATGCATGCTGTATTATCAAAGTCTAAACTCGTACAAGAGAACAATAATGTATACGCATACCAAACTATTATAAGTTTGACCAAGTACAAACAAGAGAACACTAGTATAATACGATACCAAATGAGCATCACTCGAACATTATGAAATTTATTTTTATAAATTACCGCTTTCATGTTGTAGATACTAATACCCTTCCTTGTAAATTTCGTTAATTTTAGGATAATTTGACTTAGGACAAACTGGAGGTAGTACAAGGCCATATGCCTGTCAACGGTCAAGGAGGAATGCAATAATTTACCACAATAGAATACAGCCAGACATAAATCAATATTTACACTTGTCTCGGTGGACAAGTAGATAAACCATCTAAATTTACCATGTGCTCCATTTTGTTTGGGCCGTCTATGGCAAGGTATTATTTATTTTATTTTAGGTGCAACCACGCAGGAGTCAAGTCAGGTTAGAGTATTTTCCCCATTGAACAGTAACAAGCAAATGCAACAAGAGTGATTAAATTTTTTGCTAGGTAGCCGCCTACGCTCCAGGTTAAACTAATCCAACCAAGTTAACTGACCAGGTTGCAATCATAAAAATCATGGAAACATGGTTAAAGTTGAGAACAAGCAATTCTGCAAAAGAAGAAGGCCGACGGCTTGAATACATTACACACATAGTCTCTGCATATTAGCAGAGATCATTAGCAAGCAATATGCTAAGGATAACTGGCCTCTTCCTGGAATCAAGGACTATGAGTCGAGCGACTAGGTGTCTCAACTCAGTTCGTCCAGGTAGTCGATCGACTACTCAACTAGTCAAGCAACTAAATATTTTGTAAAAAGGCTCATTGTCAGGTGTTTGGTCTAGAGGATTTGCTGAAACCTAACTCTAGAACGAGCCCTCCAGTACAACACCCATCCGCGGCCCCTCTGCCCTCTCATCTCCCCGCAGTCACTGCCGGTGGCCACCAGAAAGATCCTGCTGCCAGCTGTTGCTGCCCTACTCCTCCCCTGCCCTCAAGCAATTCATGTTGTTACTGCTCTCCTCCTCTGCCGGCTCATCTCCCGCACTTGGTGCTGCTCTGCTCCTCGTCAGGCTCGACCTGTGCCGCTTGGTCCTGCTACTCCCTCTGCTCTCCCCCGGATGTTGCTCTGCTCCGCCCCGAATTACTTGTCGCATAACACTTTGTCTTCGTTACAACCCACCAGACACATCAACGGCCCAGATTTGACTATATCCCTTTGTAAAAAAGAGGAGGATGGGAAATCCTGTGCGCGCGGCGTAACTCACCGTACCCGGCCATGCGGCCGTACGATGCCTTGTACATCCGTGCGTGTCTACTGTACGCCGTGTCAAATCTCGGACGGTCCACGCGCAAAACCTAACCACCAGCACCACCCGCACGCATTACTTTGGTGCAGACTGCGGAGCAAGCCATTACTCCAGCGCAGCAAAGAGTCCCATCAACCGCCGGCCTAGCGAAGAGTCCGTCGACCGCCGTAGTGGGGCGCGTGGATCTGCGTGTGGCAGCGGTCCACGCGCGGCGTTGATTCACAATCTTGTCCACCTGTGCACACCGACCTCTTCACCGACGACTCCGCTCTCACCTTCCTTCACCGAGGAATCCCTTCTCCCCCTCTATTACCGGCGATGGTGTGCCCGGACCTAACGCTGGAGGAGGCGGAGGAGCTCACCCACTTAGTCATCCCCGTCACCCCTGACGGCCGACTGCCGTTCAGGTGGCGGCTGAGCGTCGACGGCGTGTGGGTAGCGCCGGTGCCTGAGGTCGGCACCCACATTTACGCG
>NW_021211711.1:0-4543 GCF_002162155.2 Triticum dicoccoides | reverse complement strand
TATGTAGGACATGCCGAGATGTACGTACGCCAAGATGTTTTCGTTCTAGCTGTTTGTGCTGAAGCTGAAATAAAATGATACTAGATGCAGTCAGGTGTTGACCTTCCCCTGTAAGCAAGCTTCAAATGAGGAATGCACAAAGAGCAGAAGTATCTGAGATGACATGCAGATTCTCCATCACTTAGAGTATTACAACTTTACGTGAAATGATAAGTACAATCATACCTTCAAAGACAAGCATGAACCATGATGGCTAATCACGCGAAAATCTAGAAAATAGGCAGTAAACAAGACACGTGTATATTCAGATTTGGAACATTCATGATTAAGTCAATTGACCAGAAAAAAGATTAGAAAAAACTGTAGAAAATTAAAGTTGGATAGTGATTTTGACCAGATTTGGATAATGATTCAGTGAAATGACTCAAGAATGCTCAAATGGTGCTGAGTGATGGCATGCTCTAGTTGGGCCTGTCCGGAGGGTACGACAATGTCAACTTTGTTCCTCCATGTGGCAGAGCTTGTTTAGCCGGGTGCCCAGATGAGCAGTTGAGCTAGCAACCTAACGGTCCATTTTAGTTATTTACTATCTCATGATTCATGAACCTCTTTTGTCACAAAAATAACATGTTGAGCAATTAGTTTTGAAGAGAGTTAGGGAGAGAGAGAGAGAGAGAGAGAGAGAGAGAGAGAGAGAGAGAGAGATGGTACCCATAGTATCTACGAATGAAATTAGCTCTAGCATTCATCGGACCTAGCCACTAGCCTGAAAATAGTACTAGGGGTTTAAATGATCCACTTCTATTACCTAAGGAACCCCAAGGCCTATCTATATCCATCTTAAACTTTTCATTGATCATCGAGACTGGTCTTCATGTATTGTTCTATCTCTTTTTTGTGTGCCAAAATCTGTCTAAATTCTCCCAATAGTATCTACCCTTACAACAATGCGAGAAAGTTGGTGACACAACATTCTCACTTTGTTTGTTTTCAAACAAAAACCACTTCGAGAATATATAGGCATGGGAGACATAAGGAAAGAAAGAGTCATAGGTGATGTCGAATCTTTTACAGAAATTTTGCAACCACCTTATAGTGTAATCTTTTATCCACCTATCCACTGAAGATCTTCTACTCCCACCCTTCCCTTACGCAGCCCATATGTCGATGTAGCTCTACACACCTTCACCCTCATCATAGCCCCACCTTCTGCATTGTGCCTAGTCAACTTGCAGGCCTTAACATTAGTCTACGGTGTCCAAGGCGGGTTCACACACAGAGCGGTAGTTGATCTCCATGGCGCAGTCGGCAATCTTTGCCAATCTTTATTAACCTCCATGGAAAAGAACACAATAGTCAGTATTACAATAGGGCTCATGATCGGTATTTGTGACCATGAATTATCTGGAGATCTTGTTCTAGTGACACCAGAATTTTTAGTTCCAAAAACTAAAATGTATCATCAAAGAAAACATATTTTTCTTTGTAGCATTAGAGTGATTTGTTAAAATAAAACAATGAAAACATAGTTTGCTTTGTATATAACATTAGGCTGGTATATAACATCAAAATAAATGCTTTATGAATCAAAGCTGTTTGATATAACAAAAAAGTAAGTTATGGAATTTGTCCCACTTTCTGATTCTTGGACAAGTCTAGAACCATAAAAAAATTATCCATGTTTTTTATTGTGGTTTATTTTTATGATTATATTTCAGTTGACACAGACGACCATGCATGGTAGACAGTCCAAAATGTACTTGTGCTTGTTGATTAAGGAGTTGTTACCATGCATAAGAGAATGAATTCCTGATGGATGATGAACAAGCAGAGTTGTAAGCTCTATTACATGCATCTTATGTACCCAGGCGTAAAAGAATAATGTGTTGATGTACTCAAATGGCACGTAAGGTCAGTAGTATGAAAATTGTGTGAACCTAGTAGCTAGTTAGATTGAATTAAGGGAACTACAACTACCAAGTTGGATTCACTCTTTGTATTAGTTCATGCCTTGTGTCTTTGTTACAAAGGACGAACTGAAAATACACTCTAATTTACATAGCTGGCAGTACTAAATAGGTAGAAAAAATAGTTGTTGTAAGATGGGAGTTTGTAAATTCAAAGACACACTTGTAATATCTACAACAACAAACAAATGCCATGATGCAATCCCAGTCAAGACTTTTTTGCTGGTCATCTTGATATCAAGGATTATAAGAATATATTGTAAGTTGGTGAGGCGCCAATACAACACCAACACCAGGGATGGTTCTGAAGCTGTGTTGCCATTCCAGGTTTTGGTGAATGAAACCAGAAGGTCCAGAGTCCCAGGGTTTGTCATTCCCTACAAACAAGGTAAGTTGGCGTCAAAGGTTCCGTACACGCAAAAGAAGCTTCAGACAAAGAATGCACAATGAGCAGGGCCTTGGGAACACTTGACCAGCATTACCAAGTAACAAGTTAGACTTTTCTTATCTCCGTTGCTAGCTACTCACTCGGTCCCAAAATAAGTGTCTTAGCTTTAGTACAACTTTTTAATAAAGATAGTATAAAGTTGAGACACTTATATTTGGACGGAGGAAGTATCTTGCTTAATAATCTGGTCATGGTCGCCAGAAGGAAACGGAAGGGTCCAAATTCTTTCTACCAAGAAAACTATTCCCTTTTAGCAAACACCACATGCATATATGGATATTTACTTGTCATCTCTTCACCAGCCATCTTGTTGTATATCGTTGCCATGCATGCTGTATTATCAAAGTCTAAACTCGTACAAGAGAACAATAATGTATACGCATACCAAACTATTATAAGTTTGACCAAGTACAAACAAGAGAACACTAGTATAATACGATACCAAATGAGCATCACTCGAACATTATGAAATTTATTTTTATAAATTACCGCTTTCATGTTGTAGATACTAATACCCTTCCTTGTAAATTTCGTTAATTTTAGGATAATTTGACTTAGGACAAACTGGAGGTAGTACAAGGCCATATGCCTGTCAACGGTCAAGGAGGAATGCAATAATTTACCACAATAGAATACAGCCAGACATAAATCAATATTTACACTTGTCTCGGTGGACAAGTAGATAAACCATCTAAATTTACCATGTGCTCCATTTTGTTTGGGCCGTCTATGGCAAGGTATTATTTATTTTATTTTAGGTGCAACCACGCAGGAGTCAAGTCAGGTTAGAGTATTTTCCCCATTGAACAGTAACAAGCAAATGCAACAAGAGTGATTAAATTTTTTGCTAGGTAGCCGCCTACGCTCCAGGTTAAACTAATCCAACCAAGTTAACTGACCAGGTTGCAATCATAAAAATCATGGAAACATGGTTAAAGTTGAGAACAAGCAATTCTGCAAAAGAAGAAGGCCGACGGCTTGAATACATTACACACATAGTCTCTGCATATTAGCAGAGATCATTAGCAAGCAATATGCTAAGGATAACTGGCCTCTTCCTGGAATCAAGGACTATGAGTCGAGCGACTAGGTGTCTCAACTCAGTTCGTCCAGGTAGTCGATCGACTACTCAACTAGTCAAGCAACTAAATATTTTGTAAAAAGGCTCATTGTCAGGTGTTTGGTCTAGAGGATTTGCTGAAACCTAACTCTAGAACGAGCCCTCCAGTACAACACCCATCCGCGGCCCCTCTGCCCTCTCATCTCCCCGCAGTCACTGCCGGTGGCCACCAGAAAGATCCTGCTGCCAGCTGTTGCTGCCCTACTCCTCCCCTGCCCTCAAGCAATTCATGTTGTTACTGCTCTCCTCCTCTGCCGGCTCATCTCCCGCACTTGGTGCTGCTCTGCTCCTCGTCAGGCTCGACCTGTGCCGCTTGGTCCTGCTACTCCCTCTGCTCTCCCCCGGATGTTGCTCTGCTCCGCCCCGAATTACTTGTCGCATAACACTTTGTCTTCGTT
Organism: Triticum dicoccoides; assembly: GCF_002162155.2. Taxonomy (NCBI): domain Eukaryota; kingdom Viridiplantae; phylum Streptophyta; class Magnoliopsida; order Poales; family Poaceae; genus Triticum; species Triticum dicoccoides. Next base: position 610 of record NW_021211711.1, on the reverse strand, counting down.
ACAACCCACCAGACACATCAACGGCCCAGATTTGACTATATCCCTTTGTAAAAAAGAGGAGGATGGGAAATCCTGTGCGCGCGGCGTAACTCACCGTACCCGGCCATGCGGCCGTACGATGCCTTGTACATCCGTGCGTGTCTACTGTACGCCGTGTCAAATCTCGGACGGTCCACGCGCAAAACCTAACCACCAGCACCACCCGCACGCATTACTTTGGTGCAGACTGCGGAGCAAGCCATTACTCCAGCGCAGCAAAGAGTCCCATCAACCGCCGGCCTAGCGAAGAGTCCGTCGACCGCCGTAGTGGGGCGCGTGGATCTGCGTGTGGCAGCGGTCCACGCGCGGCGTTGATTCACAATCTTGTCCACCTGTGCACACCGACCTCTTCACCGACGACTCCGCTCTCACCTTCCTTCACCGAGGAATCCCTTCTCCCCCTCTATTACCGGCGATGGTGTGCCCGGACCTAACGCTGGAGGAGGCGGAGGAGCTCACCCACTTAGTCATCCCCGTCACCCCTGACGGCCGACTGCCGTTCAGGTGGCGGCTGAGCGTCGACGGCGTGTGGGTAGCGCCGGTGCCTGAGGTCGGCACCCACATTTACGCG
>NW_021211710.1:0-1013 GCF_002162155.2 Triticum dicoccoides | reverse complement strand
AAGCAGTTTAGTCCCCAACTTAGCCCATAAACATCTCCAAAAGTGGCTAAGAAATTTAGTATCACGATCTGAAACAATAGTATTTGGCACACCATGCAAGCGAATAATTTCACGAAAGAACAAATCAGCAACATTAACAGCATCATCGCTTTTATGACATGGTATAAAGTGTGCCATTTTCGAGAATCTATCCACGACAACAAATATGCTATCCCTCCCCTTCTTTGTTCGAGGTAAACCTAAAACAAAGTCCATAGATATATCCTCCCAAGGAACACTAGGTACAGGCAAAGGCATATATAAACCATGAGGATTGAGTCGTGACTTAGCTTTTTGACATGTAGTGCATCGAGCAATAAAACGCTCAACATCCCGTCTCATCTTTGGCCAAAAGAAATGTGTAGCAAGTACGTCCTCCGTCTTCTTCACGCCAAAGTGTCCCATCAATCCTCCTCCATGCGCCTCCTGCAACAACAAAAGACGAACGGAGCTAGCTGGAATGCATAGCTTGTTAGCACGAAACACAAATCCATCGTTAACGACGAACTTGTTCCACATTCTTCCTTCTTTACAATTCTGCATTACATCTTTAAAATCAGCATCATGCACATATTGATCTTTGATGGTCTCCAAACCAAATATTTTGAAGTCAAGTTGTGAAAGCATAGTATAGCGGCGAGACAATGCTTTCTTTTCCCTTCTTGTGTTTAATGACATAAGGAAAAGTCTCAATGAATTCTGCCCATTTAGCATGTCTACGATTCAGTTTAGCTTGACTTTTAATATGTTTCAAAGATTCATGATCAGAATGTATAACAAATTCTTTGGGCCATAAATAATGTTGCCATGATTCTAAAGTCCGAACAAGAGCATATAATTCTTTATCATAAGTAGAATAATTCAGACTAGGCCCACTCAATTTTTTAGAAAAGTATGCAACAGGTTTGCCATCTTGTAATAACACACCGCCTAATCCAATTCCACTAGCATCACATTCAAGCTCAAAAGTCTTA
>NW_021211709.1:0-985 GCF_002162155.2 Triticum dicoccoides | reverse complement strand
AACACCCTCAAACCATTGAGATGCGTGAGGGGTTGTTGCACATCCGCGATGTTGAGGGACCAAGGAAGACCTGAAGCACGGAGGCAAGGCTCGAGGCATTGGAGCAAGAAGTTTTCAAGTGTCAGGAGATGGTGGAGCATGGACTCGATTTCGATCACATTATGATCACGGAGTTCACCAACAACCACAAGTTGGACGTCAAGGACATTGGGGAGGCCCTCTTCAAGCTTCATGAGAAAATCGAGCACCTCCAAGCCTAGATCTATGACCTGCAAAATCAAAACTGTGAGTATGAATATAGATTCAAGAGGATGAGTTTGGCTGCAGATTTGAGGTTTCAGGAGACTCGATCATCCTTCTATGATGGTGAGCCTATGCCTTGGAAGAAGGACGACAAGCCTACGCCATCAACAAAACCATCACCTTCTCCACCAACAAAGAAGAATTGAGTATCTGGTATGGGCACTCCCTTTGGCAACTGCCAATCTTGGGGGAGTGCCCTAGTATCGTATCACCATCACATTTATCTTTACCGTTTTCTTAGTTCAATCCTTTTGGTAATATCTTGATCTAGTAGAATAAAGTTTATGGCATGATCTAGTTTTGAGTTTTGCTTTATGATCCTTCTATGTAATCGAGTCCGTGAGCTATATAATAAAGATTAGTGTTGAGTCAAGGGCTTGATTATTTTGCCATGATCCTAAGTGAATAAAAGAAAAGAGAAATAAATAAAAAAAGGGAAACAAAGAGATCATAAGGATCTTATGGAGAGTAATGAGCTCACAAAGAAAAAGTATGATGAATAAAAGTTGTTGAGAGTTGACAAACATAGTTTTGGTCATCGTTGCAATTAATTGGAAGTAATAAAGAAAGAGAGGTCTTCACATATAAATATACTATCTTGGACATCTTTTATGATTGTGAGCACTCATTAAAATATGACATGCTAAAAAGTTGACGTTGGACAAGGAAGAAAACGTAATGG
>NW_021211708.1:0-2418 GCF_002162155.2 Triticum dicoccoides | reverse complement strand
AAAAAAGACACCAGAATTCATCGGCAAATATGAGAAGATCAAAGATCACTGGCCCGCATTTGTGGCCCACAAGACATCGGAAAAGAGTAAGAAGATGTCGGAGACAAACAAGAAAAATGCTGCGAAGAAGAAGCTTCACCATCGCACGGGGTCAGGTGGCTACCTCAAAGCCCGGCCTAAGTGGTCCAAGGCTGAGCATGATCTGCTTGAAAAAGGGATCGAACCAGAGACAATGCGCTGGCCAGACCGTTGCCGGACTTGGTTCTTCGGGGCTGGCGGAACCTTGGACCCTGTAACAGGGAAGTGTCAGTGGACGGACGAGCAACTGCAAATACCAGTCAAGAACCTTCGACACTATATCGATGCAGCGCAGCAAGGGACGTTCCTTCCAAACAGGGAGAAGGACGAGCTCACAATGGCCCTTGGGAATCCCGAGCACCCTGGACGGACACGAGGCACGCCAGGCTCCATTCCGTGGAAGGTTGGTTTTCCGGACGCAGGGGGTTACAAAACCCACGAGAGGAGGAAGAAACTGGAGCAGGACCAAATGCAGGCGCTGCTTGGAAGGGTAATGGGGCTAGAGGATCGAGAAGAGGAACGAGAAGCAGCAGATTGCAACAAACGACATGCCGAAGCTTCCCCCGAAGCTACCCCGCCATCTCAGCGGAGAAGCAGCGTGGCTTCCACCGAGCTGCTTCAGCCGGAGCATGTCTTGACGGCTCCTGCCAGCTATCCCGTGGATGGTATCACGGAGTCTCAAAATTGCCACATGATGGCGTGATGGATGAATTTGAAGGTCAAGGCGGCTGTTGGCCAAGTTTATCCTAATGGACCCGGCACAACTTATCACTGCCAGCCGATTCCAAAAGGATATGCTAAGGTGATGGTGGATGAAATAACGGAGGGATTTGAGGACCTCGTGCTTGACCACCCTACCGGTGAAGGGGAGACTAGGCTGGGTTCTGCTCTGAAGACTCCATGCCTATGGAAGAAGGAGCTCATCAACCTTCTGAACTGGATGCCTCCGCCTCCTCCTCCTGCTCCGGCGAGTCAGGGCACTCTGCCTCCTCCACCGCCTCCTCCTCCGGCGAGTGACGATCAGGGCACGCATGGCGGCACTCTGCCTCCTTCTCCGCCTGCGCCGGTGCTCCCGAGCAGCCAGCAGCATCCTCCTTCTCCGCCTCGCCAGCAAGGGCGGAAGAGACCCGCCGCCGCCCTGGCTGCTCCGGCGCGTCGTACTCCTTCTCCTCCACCTCGTAAGCAAGCACGAAAGAAGACAGACGCCGCAGCCGCTCCGTCTACTCCGGCGTCTAGCAGCACAACCAGAGGCGGGAGGCAATACAAATACGGTCCATCATCTCTCAAGCCTCTAGAGAAGTTACCGTACGAGAGGTCCGAGGAGGAAAACAATACGATTGTGCAGGCCCACGTGAAGGAGTTCTTTGAAGGGGTGAAAGCAAAGAGACATCAACCTCCGGAGGAGAAGGTAGATCCGGTGAAAGCAAAGCGCACTATCGATGCCCTGAGGAAACCACCAAAGTCTCCGCCGAGAACCAACTATGAGCGCATTACTGAACAGACATATCTCCAAGCCCAGCGGTCGGGAACTACTGTCAGTGCTAAAAGGTCAAAACAACGAGCAAAGGGGAAAAAAATTGCCCAGCTCGGCGAACAAGCACAGCAATCGTGCCCCCCGCTCAATGTGTCCAATGCTCCGGCGACGGTGGCCGGTTATGGCAATCTTGATGATTACCTGCCTGACGATGCACTTTCTGATTTCCTGAAGGTGGACGGACACAGATACGAGTACGGGAAGCCTCTCGTCCAAGATGAAAAATCTCTGACAACAATGATGCGAAGATTCCATAATTGGTACATGGAAACCTGCAGAGAGTCTGATGGTAAGAATGCTTTGTATCTGCATATTAAAGAGGAGCACAATCTCGTTGCAAATGATCTGTTGACTGTTCCATTTGAGGAGTTCTTCGAGTTCTTCAATCAAAAGGCCCTCGATAAATTAATGGTCTTTTGCTACTGCCTGTAAGTACTATTTCTGTCATTAAGTCTCTATATATAGCTCGGCTCTTTCATTGCATGCATGTATTTATAATTAATTATCCTCAATATATTATGCAGATTGAAGATCGTCGAGTGCAAAAAACAAGAAATTTATGATATTGGGTTCATTAACACAAATATCATAGATGTATTTCTGGTTAAAAAGAACATCAAAGAGGCCGAGGACAACTTGCTACGATCGTTGATAAAAAATCAAAACAAAGATACCATACTCTTTCCTTACAACGGCCCGTGAGTGTTACTGTCGTGTGCATATCCGGTTTCCCTTATTACTCAAGCGAGGTTATAGTAATATAATTGATGAGTTATGCATGCATGCGCAGGTACCACTATATTCTT
>NW_021211707.1:0-1349 GCF_002162155.2 Triticum dicoccoides | reverse complement strand
TAGAGCTGCGGATCCTCTCTAAGATAATGCTCCCAAGGTATTGCTACTTTGCCATTGTCGGGCCCTGATCAACGCCTCGGCCTTGAGGTGCTCCTTCTCCTCGGCCCTGAAGACTACCCTCTTGCTGGGAGGTGCTAGCTGACTCACATTCCAGATATCGTTAGCAAAGTTGAGTTGGACCCTTGGCCCCTAGTACTCTAGTGCATTGACATCATACTCGTGCACCGCACCCTCAATGTTGTCGTACATGGTGAGCCATTGCTTCTTGCCCCTGATGGGGTTTTGGATCTGGGCCCCTCACTTGGCCCAAGGCCTCTAGAAAACACCACGGTACCCATCGCTCTCCGCCATTTACAACAAAAAAACTGCCCTCAAATATCAGATATATAACGTTTATAATCGATGAAATAATTTGGCATGAGCTTCACATAATATTAGACATATTAAGCACCAGAATCTTGGCGAAACAGAAAACAATCAATGTTTCGCCAAAAACATTGGCACTTAGTATATGATTCCTTGTAAACAATTGAAGGCAAGTGAACAATTGAAGGCAAGTGCATATTCAATCCAAAATTAACAAGTCATTCTAAAATTCTAAAATTAACAAATCATTCTAAAATTCAAGCACAAACAATTATAACAAGTTAAATGCAAATGAACTTAACAATGTGAGATCTAAACAAGTCATATTCGTTTGCATGAAGCTCAAATAAATTAAATACTACCCTAACTCAAGCTCAAACAAATTAACAAGTCAACCCTAACCCTAGATAATAATCTAGTAAATCTCAAATGTGGGTGGCCGTCGGTGGGAACTTCACAAATGTGCTTATGGTCATGGGTGTGCATGGTGGCGGCCGTAGGTGTGGGTGGCGGTCGCGGACGTCGATGGGGACGGGGACGACAGAATGAGAGGGGTCGGGTGCTTACCGAGGTGGACGACGGAGGCGACGGGGAGGGTGAGGTCGATGGCAGGGGCAGATTGCGAGGAGGATGCCGACGAAGATGGGGAGGGCGAGGTCGATGGCGGGGGTGGACTGCAAGGAGGATGCCAACAAAGATGCGGACAGGGACAGCGAGGACGACGGCGATGACAGCGACGAGAGAGCTGGTGGGGAGTGAGAGTGACTATGTGGATATGGTGGAACGAACGTGAGGGTGTGACTGGATAGCGTTTCACTCCTGTGACAAGTGAGCCAGAAACCCCACACTTGTACTTTCATTTGGCGGGTGTTTATATGGCCTGCCACAGCTAGAAGAAGTCCAAATTTTTAAATCTTTTAGACCATGGATAATTTTCTACTATTAACGCACATCATTGAAACCCGATGCTCGAACTTTGCCAC
>NW_021211706.1:0-1043 GCF_002162155.2 Triticum dicoccoides | reverse complement strand
AATCAAGTTTGAACTACTTTGCACTACCAACTTTTTCTCCAGGACCCCAACTTTGGTGAGCCTGATCATGTGACCAAATAAGGCTACCACACCAAGTGGCACATCAAGGAGAAATGATTTACTCCACTGGATCTACACAAATCCATTTCTGCCCATTTCTAGGGTTTGCAAAAGTTGCATTGGCAACTTTGTCCAAATAAGCTCAAAATGGGTGGAAGGCCCTAAATATATGTGACATTTCACCCCTTGGAGTATCTTGGCCAGTGGGAGTCATTAGCTTACCCAAAACTCCATCAAACACCTTCTGGCAAAATACTAAAAAGCCTATTTTTGCCACTTTCACTAATCTCCTTGAGTTCATCTTTTTGCCACAACCCCTCCTCACTCCCCTCTGTCACTTAGACACTTTTCTACCCGAGGAAGCAATGTGGAGGAAGGAGGGAATCACGTTTGTCCTCTCTGGACAACAGCTTCCCTTCTCTCTCCCAGCCTCTCTCTCCCCTCTGCACCCCAGAGCATCCCAGGCTCTTTCCAGGTTTTGCCCCCTTCCACTGTAGCCTCCAGACAGAAAAGGACGCGCGCGCGACGCGGAAAACCCGCGGATGCCGGCCAAAGTCGCGCTCTGGAGCGCCTGCCAGAGCGCCGACCGTTGACACCGCGCCTCCCGACCGCCTCGTGCCTTCCCATCGTGCCAGTTGATGTGTCTTGACGTCTGCGACACGCCGCCGTGCCGTCCCCATTGTCTCTCCCTCTCTCTCCCCTCCTGCAGCGCGTGCCCGACGCCGTCCGGCTCGGCCAATGGCCGGCCTCACACGCGCGGGCGCCAGAACACTCCCCCGCTCTCTCTCCTCCTCCCTGGCGCCCTACTCCATCCCCACGAGCGCCGTGGACAGCTCCAACCTCTCTCCAACGGCTTCCAGAGCCGATCCCGCGGGCGCCCGTAGGCCACGCCCACGGTGAACCGCGGCCAGCCTATATAAGGCGCTCCCGAGCCCTCCTCTTCCTCCCTGTCGCCCCTCCACACACCCAATCCACCCCCGGAA
>NW_021211705.1:0-2620 GCF_002162155.2 Triticum dicoccoides | reverse complement strand
TTTTTTTATTATTTTGAGTCTTTTTATTGTTTTAAAGTCTTTTATTATTTAGAATCTTTTATAACTCTGCATCTTTTATCATTTTGAGTTATTTATATATTATTTCGAATCTTTATAATTTCGATTCATTCTATAATTTTTAATAATTATATTTATTATTATTTTGAGTATTTTCATTGTTTTGAAGTCTTTTATTATTTTGAATCTATTATAATTTTGAGTTTTTATTATTTTCTTTCTTTTTTATCGTTTTAACCTTTTTTATTAATTAGTTTCTGTCCTTTTATTGTTTTAAGGTCTTTAATTATATTAGTAAAACCATCCGGGTAAAACCTAGGGGGGCATAGGCTCGTCTCCCCACTCGACACTCTCTCTTACCCCTAAAAAATGACTCGACTCTCTCTCTCTCGATCCCCTTTCCTTCTCGCCGCGGCCGCCGCCATTGATGGACCCCGCTTTACCGACGATTTCGGCCATTTTTTTATGCTGAGGTATTCTTCTAGACCTCCCCCTCTTATTGCCATACATCTAGACCTCCCGTCTTGCTCCCATGGCCAACTTTGTTGCGATTCATTTATTTCACCAAAATGTCAGGCTTTCAGAGATGAAGGCAAGTGACGGCGATGAAGACGTAGGCGGTCAACGACGCACCGTGCTCCAATCTTCGGTGAGCATCTCCCTCTCCATTTGTTTGCTTCACAAAAATGTCAAGGTTTCAGAGATGAAGACAAGCATTGATATGTCCATTTTGCTTCATGTTTTTTTACTTTTATTTATACTGTTTTGAAGTTATATTACATATTATGATGCAATTCTAATGTATTTTCTTCTTAAAATGCAAGGTTCATCAAAAGAGGGAGATTATCGGCAGCTGGAATTCTGACCGGAAAAAGCTACATCAAGGATAGAAATTCTCTGAAACTCAAAATGACGTGAAAATCTATGGCGATTTATTTTGGAATATATAAAATATACTGAAAGAAAGAAGTATCAGAGAAGACCCTATGTTGGTCCACAAGCAGGGGGCGCGCCCAGTGGCTTGTGGGGCCCATAGAGTCCCATTGCCGACCATTTTCCTGTATATGAAGCCATTTGCCCTAGTACCAAAAGAAAGAAGTATCAGAGAAGACCCTCTATGGGTCCACAAGTAGGGGGGAGCGCCTAGTGGCTTGTGGGGCCCATAGAGCATTTTCGATCATTTCCCCGTATATGAAGCCATTTGCCCTAGGAAAAAAATAAGAGAAGTATTTGAGATGAGCCACCGCCGTCTCGAGGTGGGACCAGGGCAAGAGCACTTTTGGTCTTTGGTGGAGCAATTTCGCCGGAGATAATTTCCTCTGAGAGGTGGCAATCGAAGCCATCGTCATCACCAACGCTCCTCCCATCATGGTAAACCCATCTTCATCAACATCTTCACCAACAACATCTCATCTATAAACCCTAGCTCATCCCTTATGATTAATCTTTCTATGAAACCTCAAGTTGATACCGGGGGGGGGGGTGCTCGTACCTTGGTGCGGCTAGAGATAAGCTCACGGCTGAACGAAAGAAGCAATGATGGTCAAAAAGGAGGAAAGAGAGAAGCTCGTGCCCGAGTTCCAGGTTAGTACTTTCCATATTGACGACAATCCATATTAACTGATTGATCAACTTGGAACAATGTTTATTTGTCAACCCTCATCCTCCTCCTGTAGGTGTTTTGGGAAATGCTCGCGAACATGCCACGCATCCCTCGTCGTCCTCCTCCTCCTCCAGGATCATCGTGATGTGTGCATACTCGTCCTCCTTCTATATGTGTACCTTCTGTTCTCTGTGCGTTTAGACGGACTATGTTGTGAACTTGTTGCTATGAGTTCACTTCGTATGTCATGTGAGTGTACGCTATATAGATGTCTAACTATATATATGTGATGTGTTGTTTGTAAATTGTAGGGACTTAGAACATAATCCGCAGTTGGCGATGAGAGTGTTATGCTATTACCTTTTGCCGATTTGTGCAGTTGGCGATGTCAGACTTTGCCGAGTGTAGATCTCCGCAGAGGCGGAACCTAGGCACCGCGCGCTAGCAACGCCAGCTCTATCCCGAGAACTGAGACACTCGGCAATGCAGGACACGTGGCAAGATCTAAGTAGACCTAAGGCTGGTCGTAATGTTAGTATCATAGCTAGTATCATACATGCCAACTAGGCAATTTTGATGAGGTGTCATGAAGAAAAAAGAGGGTGAAGTATCATATCATGATACCGTATTATAATAGATGCTGTGCTACTTTGTGTCACGCATGACAATAAATAAAATACTATATTATAATACTAATATATGATACTATGCATTAGGGAGATAGTATCATACACTAATATCATATGCATGATTCTAGTATATGATACTCCCCAATACAACCAGCCTAAGCAACTATGCCGAGTGCCGGACAAAGGGAGCTCAGCAAACATTAACTGCTAGGAAAATATGTGTGTGCGGAAATGATTGCCGAGCACGTGACACTGGGAGCTCGACAAACATTTACTGCCAGAAAAAAAAAGTATTTCCAGAAACATGCATGTTGGTGGGTACAAGGATCCCAAACATGTTATTTTCCCGTGCGGCTACAGACATTTTTTT
>NW_021211704.1:0-1047 GCF_002162155.2 Triticum dicoccoides | reverse complement strand
AAATGACTTAATATGCTTAGCTAGCTTCAAAATGACCTATTTAACCTAGGATAGATCTAAAATGACCTATACTTAGCATCTTTTCCTCCAAAATGACTTAATATGCTTAACTAGCTCTAAAATGACATAATATGCTTAAGAAATGACATATTTTAGCTCCTAAATGACTTCATATGCTTAGCTAGCTCCAAAATGACATAATAACCTTACTTAGCTCCAAAATGACCTATTTAACCTAGGATAGCTCTAAAATGACCTACACTTAGCATTTTTTAGCTCCAAAATGACTCAATATGGTTAGCTAGCTCAAAAATTACATAATCAGCTTAATTAGCTCGAAAATGACCTATTTAACCTAGGATAGCTATAAAATGACCTATACTTAGCATTTTTTCCTCCAAAATTACTTAATATGCTTAGCTAGCTTCAAAATGACCTATTTAACCTAGGATAGCTCTAAAATGAGCTATACTTAGCATCTTTTCCTCCAAAAATACTTAATGTGCTTAACTAGCTCTAAAATGACATAATATGCTTAAGAAATGACATAGTTTAGCTCCTAAATGGCTTCACATGCTTAGCTAGCTCGAAAATGACATAATAACCTTACTTAGCTCTAAAATGACACATTTAATCTAGGATAGCTCTAAAATGACCTATACTTAGCATCTTTTCCTCCAAAATTACTTAATCTGCTTAACTAGCTCTCTAAAATGACATAATATGCTTAAGAAATGACATATTTTAGCTCCTAAATTACTTCACATGCTTAGCAAGCTCCAAAATGACATAATAACCTTACTTAGCTCTAAAATGACCTATGTAACCTAGGATAGCTCTAAAATGACCTATACTTAGCATCGTTTCCTCCAAAATGACTCAATATGCTTAGCTAGCTCAAAAATTACATAATAAGCTTAATTTGCTCCAAAATGACCTATTTAACCTAGGATAGGTCTAAAATGACCTATACTTAGCATTTTTTCATCCAAAATGACTTAATATGCTTAGCTAGCTTCAAAATGACCTATTTAACCTAGGATAGCT
>NW_021211703.1:0-1970 GCF_002162155.2 Triticum dicoccoides | reverse complement strand
CATTTAATGCAGAACCACAACCCCTTCTAGGATGTTTCTGTCCGGCATGAAAGCAGTTTGACACGGCTGCACCACAGAATGCGCAATCTGCGTAAGCCTATTAGTCCCAACTTTGGTGAAGATTTTAAAGCTAACATTAAGAAGACAGATTGGCCTAAATTAGCTTGTAGTAACGTGCAGATGGCTACAAAATGGGAGTCACCCATTTCTAATTGGTAGGAAGAACCTCACTGTTGTCCAGCTGAAAAGTTTTATCAAGTAATAGTAAACGATAGAGAAAGCCATCAATTTATTCATGCTAGTCACAATTTTAGCCTGGACATCGAACCAGTAGGGACCAAGGAGTACCTTGTGTATGGTTATCTAGGAGAACAATATTGTGAGTATTAACAAGCCCTAGAAAAACATCAATTTATTCATGCCAGTTGATATGTACTATACGTATCAAGAAATTTTTATTGTTTCATGCTATACTTATATCATAATGGCATAGTATTAGCATCAACTTTTATAGTTTTTCTTGATTAACCAATTAATTCAGTGCAAAGTGCCAGTTGTTGTTTTTTTGAATTTTCAGAAAAAATCAACTTTTTAGGGACCAAAAAATTAGGGAAAAAAATACTAAGTTTCATGAAGAAAGGAAGCCGAAGGGACCTAGACCCATTCCCCCCCTAGGCCACATGCCACAGGTCGGCACGAGCATCCAAGGGGGAGCATGGCCGCCATAGAGGTTGCCTCCATCGCATCTTTCTTCAGCTGCCTTTATATACTCCCCAAAACCTCAGAAATATTAACAAATGATTTTTGCTCCGCCCACCTCTCTGCTCTGGGAAGATCCAATCTGGAGGCTTTTTTAGGTACTCTACCAAGGGGGAATTAATCACAAAGATCATTTACATGAACATTGCTGCCACTGTGTTCATGTGTGAGCAGTCCTTTGGGTACTATGGGAACATAACATTTTTTTCCATTATAATATGGCATCAGCCCACGTCCTAATAAGATGGCATCAGCCCACGTCCTAATAAGTTAGATGAAACACTTTTTTCTTATAATGGCAATGGTGGGTAATTATTTCACTTCAAAATAATATAATGGTTATAAAACATTAGCCTACTATTAAATAGACGATCGGATGTTTTTGATTTTTCAGAGATCTTCTAGCATTTTTATCTTTTTTCTGGTGAGCCCGTCAATTACTTTTAATATATAATAGATAGATAGTTAGTTGTTTTTTATTTTTGAGTTATTTTCTAGCATTTTTATCTTTTTCTGGTGAGCCCGTCAATTACTTTTAATACATAATAGATTAGGTTGTGTTGGATCCTTCCAGAAAAAGCCTTACACATATTATTTTATGGGCCACAAAAAACTAGGGCCCAAGATATACATGTGTAACCAATAAAAACACATCTTGAGCGGGAACTGGGCTTACCAAGGAGGCAGGTCGATGCTCCGAGTAACATATGTGTTATACCATGACTTACCAAATGTCCTAGTATTTTCTGGTTGCTCTTAGTATATCTTTCCTAGTTGGTATCTCAATTTCTAAGTTAAGCCCCAAAGCAAGGTCCATGTTATACTTGGATATTATGGATTAACGGACGACCACTTCTAGATTAGGTAGTTGCTAGTACAAGATATGGATGTAATCAATATGATCACTGATACATTAGGATGTAATCAATGTGATGAACAAAGGATTTGGACGCTATTAACAACCAAATAAATTTCACCACAATTATTTTGTATATTAGAGTAAAACTTAGTTGGGTTTAACTCCCGTTAACACTTCTAGATAAGGATATGGATGTGGTCAAATGGCAATCATTTAATATTTCTATTTTTAGAAGTTGTTAATAGTTCTATATATGGATGTGAATACTAACATCAGAAGAAATACATATCAGTGTTTGCAAAGAAGGATGTGGATGTTGAAATAGAGTTGTATAGGGATAGGACTAGTGTTT
>NW_021211702.1:0-1394 GCF_002162155.2 Triticum dicoccoides | reverse complement strand
ACTTAGGCTGGCCGGCATGTGTCCTTCTTCGTTCCTGTGTCTGTCCCTTCGGGGAAATGTCACGCTTTGAGTACCGGAGTCCTGTTAGCCCGCTACAGCCCGGTTCACCGGAGTCCTGCTAGCCCAGTGCTACAGCCTGGATTCACTCGCTGATGACCGACACGTTCGATGCTGGGTCATGGATGCCTGTCCCTGTAAGTCTGTGCCACTTTGGGTTTACGACTAGCCATGTCAGCCCCGGGCTCCTTATCATATGGATGCTAGCGACACTGTCATATACGTGTGCCAAAAGGCGCAAACGGTCCCGGGCAAAGGTAAGGCGACACCGTGGGAATACCGTGCGTGAGGCCGCAAAGTGATATGAGGTGTTACATGCTAGATCGATGTGGCATTGAGTCGGGGTCCTGACAGCGTTGGTATCAGAGCTTGACTGCCTGTAGGATTACCAAGCCAAACTGGTCGAAGTTGAGTCTAGAAATTCTTTAGTTATATAAGGGAATTGATTGTGGGAGGGAACGTAAGGCTCTTTTTACTCCTTGTACCTCATGGCCTTCTGATCTGAGTCATCATCTTCTCTTCTACGGGGATTAAGAACTAGGCTATCTCCTCTTTCTATCAGGATCACGTGTTACTAATCAGTGGACTTATAAGATTGTTGGATTTAAGCTTGAGTTCAGTTCCTACTACCTCCATATGTTAATTGTTGATCTCGAAACCTTGATATGGTGCTTCTGAGTGGTTATGCCACCATTTTTGTGAATGTCTCCAATCTTTTCTGAGCATTTACAGCCGTTATGCTGTCCGAGTCATCTCAGGTTTCTAAGTAGTCTGATGCATTTGCAAATCCTTTCTTCCCGTCTCAATGTTCCCATGGGCCAGATTAACCACACTAGTCAGTGAGTTGAGGTACTCCGTTACCTTGACATATATGTTGGAGATATTATTATGACCCTAGGTGTATTAGGGGATCATCTAGTAATTTAGCCATGATTTGTGTTCTCAGTGTGATGATTCTGGCCATCATTCTCGAAAGCATCCCGTGATGCTACTTAGTAGTAGGTATTCTACTCCTGGGTTCTGAACCCGAGATTCACTCTACCTACTTCATGTTGATAGTAATTGCTAGTTCCTTTAGTATATTAGTAACCTTTGCGATAGTCCTTGAAGTCCGTGGTATCTTCTTCTTCCAAATACCATGAACTACTTATGGCAGAAGTTCCTCGTTGAACTGAAATATCACAACAGGATTATCCTTGAGGAGTCCTCCATTCATAAATCGTGACTCTGCCAGTTCTACCTTTCTGCATGGGTTATCCGGAAGAAATATGTTGAACTTGGTTCGACATACTAATCTATGCATCCACAACTCAGAAAATTATATGTTCCTTTGAGTT
>NW_021211701.1:0-2108 GCF_002162155.2 Triticum dicoccoides | reverse complement strand
TATTTTTAATATTCTTATATTTATTCATAAAAATTTGTTGATCAATACAATTCACTACCATGTATTTTTAGTGATAGTCCGTGCAGTTACATGGGTATTGTTGTACAAATGCCAGCATGGGCGGTCTAAGCTTAAGCAATGTTGTGTCGAGGACCACTGCCGAAATTTACTTCACTTAATAATTAAATCGTTACCTGCATCAGGTTAGAGAAGCTTCCTTTCTAAAATTTGCTCTACTAGCTTCTTGAGTTTTTGAAGTTGAGAAAGTTGGATGATGCAATTCATATTCCTGAATAATAAATTGGCATACACGAACATGTTTGATGTATTGATTTGTTTTGTTTTTCTCACTTGAGTCCTGAACTGTTCTATTTGTGCATAAGTTTTTTGAAAAGAGGACCTTTATTTGTGCATAAATAAAGACAAGGACTCTCTATATCTTAATACATCTAACCATTGGTCTCAACATTGAATTTATACACCATCGTCGAGATCACAATCAGGACAGTATGGTTACCAATTACATCCTTCATTAAAAAATAAGAAAACTTCCCCTATAAAGTAACTCTAATTTTATCACCCCTGGATTCTTTAACCCAAAAGAGTATCGAGATATTCCAGCTGGCATTCTCAGTATGCTAGCCGGTGCGAATGCATGGGTTGACGACTAGTATTTACTAATTGGAGGCACCATACGAGGCTCCACGTTAATTCGAGAGATCAAACGAGATCTATTTTGTCCATAATACAGTCCGATGAAGTTATGGTACAAACAAAACGTGTCCACGGGAAGTTTCCTTAATAAACACGCTACCCTCTACCAGAAAAACAAAAGAAAGACCACCATTACCGACGCACGTGAAAGTCCCCAATGTCCAAGTTGAAATTGGAAAAAATCAAAAATCCATTTACCTTATCCCTTCATAATAAATAAAAAATATGCGCAAATGAAAAGTCCCCAAATCTCATGCTAGGAATGGAATCCACATCATAGTCCCACAAAAACAAAAGCCACGTGCATGTTCCCTTTAAAAAAAAGAACACGTACAATTTATTTTTAATTTTGAGGAAACACGTACAAATAAATGCCCCTGAAGCCTTATATTTATAAAAGAAAGAGACTCTGCCTTAATGAATTTTTTTATAACCGTTAGAAAAGAATACATGCACAAGATTAAAAAAAGAAAAAAATGAGCATACAAAAATCTCCCCCTGATAGCTTCCAAATATTACCACTTCCATGGTAATTAACTTAATGTGTGAAATCATCTATGTTAACATAATTTGTAAAAAAAATATAATTATTCACGGACCAGAAAGTCATTTTTTTATTGCTCTATTGACACTATCCAAATACTTAGTTTGTCATTTCTAATTAACTATGGTCCAGAGAGACTATGAGAACGCCGTTTAATTGCTCTAAGAATATTCGGAAGTAGTGCTCTCTCCAGCTCTGTACTGCTTAGATGTTGTATTTTCAGGAGTAACTTCTTTTAACCATGAATTCATATGTTAGCATGTTGTGCTTAATAAGACAGCGTTCTGAGACATACATGCCTATTACATAATTTTACTCATGTAGCTTAGTGGTTTTTTGTGTTGTTTCCACCTTTCTGGACTAAATTGAATTTTAGGTTATGTCATGGATATTTAAGGTTCCTGTTAAAAGTCTGTAATACAATGTAGTTTTATCTGTGTTCATCTACTTTTTCCATCTATTTTTTTCGAATCTATGTCAACTAGGTATTCCGTAAGGACATAGTGAAATTTGGGATCGAGAGGGGGCACACATTTACATGGACAGATAGCAAGACACATGGAGCACATACGGGCACCAAGGTAGAAATTCTTTGGTGTTTTTGGGCTCATTTCCGAGTTATTTAATAGATTTTTAATTTTTGTAATGCATAATATATGTGTGCTCTAAATGCTAGCCCGTGCAGGTAGCACGGGTTGATGACTGGTGAATATAATGTCGGTGAGACACACTCCCCAAGCTTAGGCTTTTGGCCTAAGTTGGTAATCGGTCAGTAGCCTGGAGGGTAGTAGGTGTGTGATGAGCGGGCATCCACTCATCCCACTGCTGAGGCTCCTCCTGTGCTGCCTCC
>NW_021211700.1:0-1596 GCF_002162155.2 Triticum dicoccoides | reverse complement strand
GGGGGGGGGGGTGAATAGGCGATTTTTATGAAAGTCTTCAAAACTTGGAAGTTTCGAAGACAAACAACAGAAACAACTTAATTGATATGCAGCGGAAGATAAACTAACCTAAACAAGCCATAGTCAAGTTTGTAACGATATGAAAGTACAAGACTAATAGCAGTTAGGCACTAAGGATCAAGATGGAAGATAGTATGAAGCCAATCAATAATAGTAGTCAAGCAATGAAGTCAAACATATGAACAGATAAGCAATGACTTCATGAAGAGAAACTTAAGTAAGGTTGGAAGGGATAGAACCAGTTGTTTGTTGAAGACACAGGATTTGTTGGACCAGTTCCAGTTGCTGTGACAACTGTACGTCTGGTTAGGGAGGCTGAGATTTAACTCAGAAGACCGTGCCTTCACCTTATTCCCCTTGAGCTAAGGACACCCAGTCCTCGCCAAATCACTCTGGTAAGTCTTCAAGGGAGACTTCCAAACCTTCACAGACTTCATTCACCGGCAATCCATAATGACTCTTGGATGCTCAGAACGCGACGCCTAACCGGCTGGAGGATTCACAGTCCTCAAGTGTAATAAGTCTTCAGGTCACACAGACAGAAAGACTTCAGTGATGCCTAACACTCTTTGGCTCTGGGTGTTTGGGCTTTGTCCTCGCAAGGATTTCCCTCTCTCAAATGCTTCGAGGTGGGTTGCTCTCAAACGACAAAAGCCGTGCACAAACTCTGAGCAGCCACCAATTTATGGTGTAGGGGGTGGGCTATTTATAGCCACTAGGCAACCCGACCTGATTTGTCCAAAATGACTCTGGGTCACTAAGGAACTGACACGTGTTCCAACGGTCAGATTTCAAACACACGCGACAACTTTACTTGGGCTACAAGCAAAGCTGACTCATCCAGCTCTGGATAAGATTTGCTCTCATTGTCTTCGCTCGAAGACATAGAATTTGGGTTGAGCATCACTTCAGTCACTCTGACTTAGTTCACTTGGACCCCACTTAACAGTACGGTGGTTCCTATGACTCAACAAAGAAGAAACAAAACAACGAAAACACACAGTCTTCGCGCTCCAAAGTCTTCACGCAATGTCTTCTCATGTCATAGTCTTCAATATGAATATCTTCTCATACCACCATTGTCTTTAATGTCTTCATACATTTTTAGGGGTCATCTCCGGTAGGTAAACCGAATCAATGAGGGACACTACCTGCGTTATCCTGCAATTCTCACAAACGCATTAGTCCCTCAACCAACTTTGTCGTCAATACTCCAAAACCAACTAGGGGTGGCACTAGATGCACTTACAGAACTCGACAGCCATTACCGCCCTTCCTGACCGTTGGAGGCCGGAGACGCACTCTGCAACATCACAATGCAACACACCATTGGAACAACAATACTAAAAACATCACATTAGATATCCATGTTCAAAACTAGGGTTAGGAACAACAAGACCAAATCAATCCAAATGGGCAAATCCAACCAATAAAAATTTGTGAGATGAAGGAGGTTACCTCAACGAACGAAAATGACACTAGATCCACGGACCAACCCAATCGATTTGCAAGGATTTGAGAGGGGCTAAGTGAGGG
>NW_021211699.1:0-968 GCF_002162155.2 Triticum dicoccoides | reverse complement strand
TGTTTTTAACATATTGAATTGAATTAGTTTTATTTTTCTGAATTTTTTGATATATTATTTGTATTTTTAACATTTTGAATTGAATTAGTTTTATTTTTCTTAATTTTTTGATATATTATTTGTATTTTTAGAATTTTGAATTGAATTAGTTTTATTTTTCTGAATTTTTTGATATAATATTTGTGTTTTTAACATATTGAATTGAATTAGTTTTATTTTTCTGAATTTTTCGATATATTATTTGTATTTTTAAGATTTTGAAAAAGAAAAAGTATTTTAAAAATACCTTTAGTCGCGGTTGGCCTGCCCAACCGCGACTAAAGGTCGTTGCGCGCGGGAACGAAAAACCCGCCAAAAAAGCCCTTTAGTCGCGGGTCGTTTCCCCAACCGCGACTAAAGGTTACCCTTTTGTCAGGACCCCGACTCGATGTCACATCGATCTAGCTGGTAACACCTCATATCACTTTGCGGCCTCACGCACGGTATCCCCACGGGTGTCGTCTTACCTTTTCCCGGGACCGTTTGCGCCTTTTGGCTCACGTATATGATAGTGTCGCTAGCATCCATATGATAAAGAGCCCGGGCTGACATGACTAGTCGTAAACCCAAAGTGGCACAGACTTACAGGGACAGGCATCCATGACCCAGCTTCGAACGTGTCGGTCATCAGCAAGTGGGTCCGGGCTGTAGCACTGGGCTAGCAGGACTCCGGTAAACCGGGCTGTAGCGGGCTAACAGGACTCCGGTACTCAAAGCGTGACATTTCCCCGAAGGGACAGACACAGGAACGAAGAAGGACACATGCCGGCCAGCCTAAGTGTTCCATAGCAGTAGCAAGCTACCATGGCTCAGCGGTAACACTAGGAGACATTTCCCGGTAAGAGAGGCTACTAAAGATAAACAACTAGATAGTCAGATCCCACACATACCAAGCATTTCAATCATACACACAATATGCTCGATATGTG
>NW_021211698.1:0-1812 GCF_002162155.2 Triticum dicoccoides | reverse complement strand
AATTTCTATACGCGCGCTCTAAGGGGTGCCCCCCTCTCGGTCCCAACCGGAAACACCCATGCCCCCTGACCGGATGACGGGCTTTAATCCAGGGCCATGGAACCCTCACCCCGGCCTCTCTATTTGGTGTGTACCAGGAAAACGATTTGCAACTTACTATGCCATATTCCTTTCGGAAAACATGTGACAGTATAGGAAGGAATGGATGGAAATGTGATTTGTTTCACGATGACACGGAAGTCAAATAATCTGGCATAAGACTGGCATGCCACAACACTGCCATCTTACCCATCCTCATGCCAACAAATGGCTATGCAAATATGTATCCAACAACATAATGCTTTCCGAAACTTACTTTCCGATTATGTGCATGAAACGTAGCATTCAAAGTGATGTTCCTAAACATGCCATGACCATACTAAAATGCAAACATGCAACAACACTCATCATATCAAGAGTTCAAACATGCTTGCCTGGTTCAGAGTAGTCGGAGTCTAACTGTGCGAAGTTTGCAGCTCCGTCACCTCCTCCGGTATCTATGGTATAAGAAAAATACGTACGCAACGTAAATACCGTGAGTGTACAAAAAAGTGTTCCAAATATTTTTCAAATAAACATGATAAAAAACTAGACAAAAATTTGAAGAGGACAGAAAAGGAATCACTCAAAAATTCCTTTCTGTTAAAAAGTTATAAGGGTTTTAACCCAAAGACCCATCTGTAATGAAACAGAAAACTTCCAGGGGGCTTTGCAGAAAAAAATCCAGAAAAACAGTTCAGAGTGGAAGCATATTCGCCAGGGTACGCTTTCAGTAAACGATTCAAAAAAAACAAAGGAGAGGCTGACGGGCGGGTCCCACCCGTCAGGTTTGAAATTTCAAACGAGGGAGTCGGGGCTCGTCGGCGCTCGAGAGCCGCGGTGGTCGCCGGCGCCGATCCACGGCGAGGCAGGGAGATCGGAGAGTACCTCCGTGTTCAGGGCGCCATTCCGTATCTGTGGGAGGTGGTGGTGGTCGCCGGCGAGTACCATGTCGGCGGCGACGCTTGCTCCGGCGGACGGCGATTCGGGTGGTCGTGGATCTCGCTGGAGAGAGCTGCGGGGTCAAAATTGAGGTGTGGGTTATCCTACTGGAGGTGGTACGAGGCTACGGCCGAAAGTAGGGCGGCGGAGGAGTTCTCACCGGAGAGAACGATGCCGGGGCCCGAGGCGGACGGAGGTGTCTGGAGTCGAGGAGGAAAGGCCCATCGAGGCTCGTTCAGTGGCTGGGCGGGGTCTGGTGAGGTGGTGGAGTCGTGCGGGGGCGAGAGCAAGCTCGGGGTGCTATATATAGCCGCCCCGAGGTGGTTGCCGAGAACGGGGTTCTCCCGCGAGGTGATTACGGCGGCGTTGTGGTTGCACGGGAGGGTTCAGAGGTTGAGCGTTGTCGTGGGTGTTCCCTGGTTCCGTTTAGGTGCTAACCGCGTCAGGATTTGGTTGCTTAGGGGGAGCTCGATGGAACGGGGCGGTGCGGGCCCGTCAGCGGCAGGGAGCATGCTCTGTGCGTGCTGCGCCACGGCGACGGTGCTGCATGCATGCGCTGGCGAGGAAATGGCCACGCGGAGCCACTAGGGGGTTTGGGCGGCACCGAACGGCCTTATGCCGCCGTTCTGCTCCTTGTCGGCCGCTATGGTGATACGGCCGCCGCAAAGCACGCCGGCGCAGGCGGGCCAGGGCGCCACCGACGCCAGGAAGGCGCCAAGCGCGCGTGTGAGGCTCCGGACAAGCAAGCTAGGCCATGAGCAACGTGCCAAGTGCACTGTGAGCATGTGACTG
>NW_021211697.1:0-8867 GCF_002162155.2 Triticum dicoccoides | reverse complement strand
GAACGGCCTTATTTTATTGGGCACATACCCGGGCTCGGCAACAAACCGCAGTCTATCCTGAGGAGCTCTCTCTCCTGCCGACCGGGCACACACCACGGTCCCGACGGAGGCTACGCTCATCTCTTGTTCTCCTAGGCTCCGCTCATTCCGACGCCTCTACATCAATACACACCGTGGGAGAGGGGGGGGGGGGATTATACCCAGATGCACAAACACCACCCGGCCACTACTCCACGCACACACGCACGCACTAGTCTAGCTAAGGGGGTGTTTGGTTGCAAGGGACTAGACATTTTTTAGTCTCAGGGACAAAAGAAAAAAAAAACCTTCATTAGAGTCTTTTTTTAGTCTATATAAAAAAAGTCCCTTCTGTTTGATTACATAGGGATTAAAAGGGACTTTTTCTAATCTAGTCCATGTAACCAAACATGGCCTAACAAACTCACTAATCCAGCCGGCTTTGTAGCACTGGCAGCGCAGCGCCTCCACACACAGCGCGCACGCACACACATCACACAGGCCAGCTGCTGCACTCGGCCACCACCAGCTTGACCGCTTCCAACGCACGCACTAGACTAGTTGATTCACTAACCAACTAACTACATGCATCAAGATTAATATTAACATTTTTCCTTCTAATCTTGACTCGTCATCGCCAGAGTTGTTAGCTCCTATCATCGTCCTTGTTACCGCCTTCTCCGCCCGACGCCAACACCCGCGTCCGTGCACGCAGCGACGTACCGTCTGCTCGCCGCGCCTGAGCCGCATTTGCTGAGTCGACGTTGAAGCCGAGTGCCACCACCACGCCTGGACTCACCGGGGGTTGCCGTCGCCACGCGCTCGCAGCACTTCGCAGCCACATCACCGAGGACTCCCCGTCCGCCATGCCCGATGCGGACTCACCGCGCGCCACCTCCGCGTCCGCCATGACAGCCACGGCGCCGCGCACCTCCAATGCCCTTTTTCTACTAACTAGCAATGTGCCCCGTGCCCGTGCGTTACAACGGATCCAAAGTAGAATAATGCATATTCACACATTTGAAAAAAAAAAACAGTCTAGTTTTGATATACATATATCACTAAAAAAATATTATGTTTCACTGAAAATATATTCTTTGAGCTGTTTTATGAGGTAAAGGAGGAATATGGTTGGTTTCAAGATACTAAGTGGCTTTCTGTAAATTGGAGCATAGAAGTGAGATATTGTTGCAAAATGGCCGCAACTTACATCACAGTCGTTAGGTGCAGATCTAATGGTCAGAATGACGGACAACAAACACACCATCATCGTACTAGCTGCCTATGCCAAGTCGCTCCTCCTCCTCCAAGAAAGAAAGCTAGGGTTTCTGCCTCTCGCCGGCGCCGCCGCAGGTCCGCCTCGTCTCCGGTGGCCCTAGGGCCATGGGGGCGCGGTGGATCCTGCCAAGGGCCGGCGGGAGGGCTCCGTTTTCAGTCGTTTTTTCTTGTCTTGTTAGGGTTTGTGTTATGCTCAGGAAGGCGAGACGGCGGCGGCTCCCTGAAGATGGAATAAAGGTCTCCCCGCCTAGCCCCCGTTCCGGCGATGCAGCTAGCATCGTTGGTGGCCGTGTGGAGGTGTATCTCCGGTGGATCTATCTTTGGTGGATTTGCTCGGATCTCGTCGTTGTTCGTCTACGTTCGTGTGTCTTCGGGTTGAATCCTTCCAACCTACGTTATTCTTCATCGGCGGCGGTTGCTGTTCTGGTGCGCTGGTCCTATGGGGCCTTAGCACGACGACTTCCCGACTGTCTAGTACAACAAGTTGTGCCCTACTCCGGCGATGGAGGGGTGATGACGGCGGCGCGCATTTGGCTCTCTTCAGTGCTTGTAGTCGTCGCTAGGTAGTCTACGGATCTGGATGTAATTTTTATTTCTGGTGTTCGTTGTACTGCCATGACTGAAGATGAATAGATTGAAAGTTTTTTCGCGAAAAAAAACAAACACGCCATCATCATCAACTGAGTCTTTTATAAAAATAGAGATGAGAGGTTCGTCGTAACTTCTTCTATCTTCTTGCGATCCACTATCTCACTGTCAAATTCCTGCAAGAGAAGAGGCCACCTCATCCAGTGAGGCTTCGTTTCTTTGAGGTCAAGGACTTCTTTTATTGCCTGACGATTAGTATAAAATATGACCTTCGTGTTAGTGATATAAGGTCTGAACTTTTCACAAGCAAAAATCACTGCGTAGAGCTCCCTGTCACTCTTAGTATAATTTCTTTGAGCATCAGTAAGAGTATGACTTGCATAGTAAATAATATTGAACTTTTCACCTACCTATATGCTGTCCTAACACCACAGTTACCGCATTGTCATCTGTTTCACGTACCACTTTTTTCAAAAGGCTTGTCTCAGTTTGGAGGTGTAATAGTATATATAATACATCAATAGATATTTCATGAATTTTATGGTGTGCGTTGAAGCAAAGCTTGATTCCGGGTAATGAATGGGAGAAGTACCGGAATTATCATGCGGGCAATACTATCACATGTTGACTTGCTTTCCTAAACATAGAGTAGACACACATACTCCAGAAGGTTCCGTTGGGTCGGCACACACATCCTGGTAACAGGTCCCAAGCAGGTTGCCCCCCACACACACACACAAGCGGGTGCGCGCCCTTGCCAACTGCCGCCGGTCTATCTGCGGAGATTATTACTCCGAGTAATAATTAATCAACTCCTCGCGTCGTTGCTATACAGATGGGTGGATCGAAGCCGTCCGTCTCAAATCGGCGGATCCTGACCGTGGGCTTTTCCGCGTCACGGTGACTCCATCGTGCACGTCAACTCGTCCGTCGGAAGCCCTCACACAAAGCTGCTTACAGTCGCGCGTAGTCATAAAAATAAAAATCATGTGTGGCGGTGATGGCGACGGATTACCGATCGATCGTGTATGACTCTGGGGATTCTTCCGCGACTCTCGGATGCCAAGTGCCGCCGGTCTCTCTGCATGCGGAGATCACGATGCATCAGGCCCAGTGCCTACGGCTAGGGCTATATATATATACAAGTCTCTCGCACCATCTCTAATCCATTCCATTACCGTTGCCACACATCACAATTCACAAGCTTGACTAGTCTTCTGAAGACAGTCATCTCGTCAAGGAGAAGGAGACAGGCAGCCATGGCGTGCGTTACGGTTCCGGCGGCCACGGCGGAGATGGACCGCGCCTTCGCTCTCCTGCCGGGCTTCCGCTTCCACCCCACCGACCAGGAGCTCGTCACCTGGTTCCTCAAGCGCAAGCTCCTCGGCCTCCCCATCGACTTCGACTTCGACTTCATCCCGGAGGTGGACGTCTACAAGTTCGAGCCGGACCAACTACCAGGTACCAACGTACAACTCTATTCTCTCGGGCGGTCACCGGTTTCGATAAGTCAAGTAGTATATGTCAACTGACTTATGTTTCGTGTCCTTTCAACTGCATACACGCACAGACAAATCATTCTCACCGAGCACGGGCGACCCAGGGGCAAAAGTTGAGTGGTACTTTTTTGCGCCGAGGGCCCGGAAGTACCCAACCGGCCTTCGCATGGCGCGGGCGACAGTAAAAGGGTTCTGGAAGTCAACGGGGAAGGACCGTCCAATCATCCACAACGGCATCGTAGTCGGCATGAAGAAGACCCTTGTGTTCCACCTCGGCCGAGTGCCTGATGGCATGCGGACCGACTGGGTCATGCATGAGTATCGCCTCCATCCCGATCACCGTATCCATGTATCTTTCTTTCCTACTCTCTTTTCTTAGTAAAATTCTAATTGAGCTCCACAACTCACCTGCATCTCAACGGTTGATCTGATCTGGTCAGGACACCTACACGCTGTGTCGGGTCTTCAACAAGAGCATCACGACCCCATCACCAGACCTGCTCGCTGGCGCCGACATGGACAAGGAAGGGATCCAGCTTGTGTCCGTTGGACCTAACATGAACAAGGATGAGATGCAGACCATGCTACGTGGCGTAAACGCAGGCAAGAAAGGGGTGCATTCGATGCTCAACGACGCTGACCTGGACAAGGAAGGGATCCAGCCCATGTCCGACGGCCCCAATGCCAACATGGAAGGGAACCAGCCCGTGTTCCACAACGCCAACTCGGACAAGGAAGAGATCAATCATGCTTCAGGTAGCGTCGTCGTGGACATGGAAGGGATCCATCCTATGTCAGGCGGCTTCATTGCGGACGTGG
Organism: Triticum dicoccoides; assembly: GCF_002162155.2. NCBI lineage: Eukaryota > Viridiplantae > Streptophyta > Magnoliopsida > Poales > Poaceae > Triticum > Triticum dicoccoides. Next base: position 4,665 of record NW_021211697.1, on the reverse strand, counting down.
AAGGGATACATCCCGTGTTCGGCCACGTCGTCCCACACAACAAAGAGACCGATCCCATGTCAGGAGGCGTTTACGCTGGTGTGGATTTCTCCTGGATGCAGTTTGTGCCTGCCGACATTTGCTACCCCAACATCGAACTAGATAAGGATGACTCCTGTACGCAGCTCATCAACGACTACTCGTGGTAACCGTTGCCGACCGACTGAACATTAGAGAAGTAAAAGAAAAATCCAGAAGCTGAATCCATTTTGACTCTTTGTATATGCTCCCACGAAGCATTGTACCGTGGATAGGTTGGATTGTGGTCCTTTAGTCATGTGTAATTGTATTTGCTTTTATTTTTGTTAAAGGGGGGCTCAACAGTGTGTCAAACTCGAATGTATGTTTTCTTTTTGGGTGGGAATGCTATGTTGTTCTAGTGATATGGCTTTGGGTCCTCGTGGAAAAAAAACTTTACCAACTTTGTGTGTGTAGTTAAAAAAATACTTTGTATGTTCATTAATAAGATGGATTGTTCATCCGCTGAAGCAATGAATCCGTGTGCATGTTGTGGACGAGAGCCGCGCGATGCTCAATTCACTCGCTTTTTTTTAGCATCTGCTCCATTCACGACGGTGTGTATGGAATGAAATGAATGGGATGATGTTGTTGTGCATGTCGGTGGCCATTCATGTTGGGCCAACACGATGTCTATAGTCTATTTTGTGGCGCCTTGGCCGACTAGTCAAGCAGTTTGGCTTATCTCTACTTGGCCCACTTGCTTCTCTGTATAAAACAAGCGGAGCATTTGTAATAGAACTACTATATATATTTTTGTGGCTTAGTTTAAACCCGTTTAAAGTAACCGGGACCGTCTTTTAAAATAGTTGAAATCTTTACATTTCTTTGGATTAAAAAATAAATGATATATGTATTATTTTTTGTTTACGAATAAAAACATAAGAAAATAACACCTCTACGGAGGACACCATCTCACTGTACCCGATTGTGTCCGTGCAAGCTTTCTGTCTAGTTCATGCATACTTCCACGCACTCCACCTATAGAAAAACTAGCATTCTCAGAAAAAAAAAACTAGCATTCTATTTTCTTGTGAGATATTAATTCATTGATATATTTTAAATTAAACTGTAATTTCAAATCTTATTTTATGTACTACTCCATATATGAAATCCTAACCACAATATCATTAACACAAGACCAACCTTGAACGTATCTATTTTGAAACAAAGCGCTACAAAGCCAGTAAAATAATGGAAGACACGCATGGGGTTTGGATACTTGATGAGATGGTGCGGCATGATTGGCTGGAGATTCACTGCCTCAACTGTTTGAAACTTCTTTACGGCTTGGCGGGGAGGAATATTTACAAGAACGACCGCCGTTAGAAAGTGGGCTACGCGTTCGACCCGCGTCTACAGAAAATAATCCCCGAAAACTCGTTCGGCCAAGCAAGCAAGCATACAGCTTCTCCTGCTTTAATTCCTCGTGGGTTCCTGCACGAGCAGAACTCACGCGCATGAAAGAAGCAAAGCCGTGGATGCTGTGTGGGTGGGGCGGCCGCTGCAGTTGGCGATAACGCCAACATGGCGAAGCACGACGAGACAAGATTCACGTCTCCGGACAGCCAAGGGGGCTGTACATGCCTGTGTACGTACCTGGTCCTGGTGAGCAGCCCTTACGACGACTACTCCGGCGGCGGGTGCCCGTGGCCCGGTCGAGAAGAGCTTGGTGAAGTCCAAGTCTTGGCGCCGTCGAGGAGATGGTGGAGCATCCATCTCCTCGTGCAGGCCCCAGGTGAGCTTGCGTGGACCTGGAGGGAGCGTCCTCCACGCAGCGCCGGTACTGTGCGGCGGAGCACACGCCCGCCGGACAGCTTGCTCCACCTCTCTCTCCCCAAGTCCCCATGATGCTCCTGCCCGTCTCCACCACCTCTCTCTCCCAAGCACGATTTTTTCTTCTTTTTCAGAACTGGATCTTTGGAAGCCAATTCAAGGGAGGCTATGCCAATGCCGATGCGTTCGGGAGGTAGAAGATGCTCCAACTGACTAAACAAAAGAGGCAGCTGGTACATGTATATGCTAAACAATAGGTGCAAGATAACATACTTTATCATGGAGTCAAACTCCTCATGAATTAGACTGAAGCTTGGTTGGGTTAAATATTTCTAGTTGCCTGCCACATGCAAGTCTGAGTAAAGATGGCTTCTGTAGTCACAAACAACTACTCCCTCTGTCCCATAATATAAGAACGTTTTTGACAGTAGTGTAGTGTTAAAAACATTCTTATATTTTGGGACAGAGGGAGTAGTAGTGGCCAATTTGCCAAAAGTCATCTTCTGCTCGCCAGCTCATTTAAGCTGGCGATCAATAGTAAAACCAAAAAAAAAATATAGGAAAACATTTCTTTTGGTTCAAACATTGATGAAACTTTTACGTGCTCACAAAATTTCATCTTCAAAAGACATTCATGGAAGTCGTGACCAAAAAACAAAATCAATACTCCAGAATGCCTTGGAAAATAACACTTTTGGACCATCAATTTTGTTTCTTTGCCATGAATTCCAAGAATGTGACTTCAGTATGAAATTTTGTGAGCACGTAAAACTTTTGTCAATATTTTCACCAAAAAATTCAGAATTTTTTGAAGTTTTTTCACTTTTTTGGGTGTTACTGTTTACTGAGCTCATTTGAGCTCGAACTCAAAAACTCCATGTCCACAATTTGTGTCATATATAGGATGACCAAGTTGTAGTTCTCGGGCACCTTGGTGCCCAATTTTTTCAAAAAAAATTCAGAAAACATATTTAAAAGTTTGAAAAATAAATCTGTAAAATCTTGTATGTATTCACTATGAATCCAAGCATGGAAGATACTGACAACCCCCAGTCGCTACTTGAGCGATTCGGGTAAACAAAAAAGATTACTATTTGAAAATTTAGAGTTTGGCACATGCAAATTTACTTGGAACGGAAGGTACATACCGCATATAGGTAGGTATGGTGGACTCATATGGAATAACTTTGGGTTTAAGTAAGTGGATACAGAAGCAGTATTCCCGCTTAGTACAGGTGAAGGGTAGCAAAAGATCCTAGACAAGCACCACATGTTGGAGGATCCATAAGAATATAACTTCTATAAAAATATACCCAAACATAACTCATTACGTTGTCTTCCTTGTCCAACTTCAACTAATTTTCTCGGGTTTGAAAATAATTAATGGTGCTCACAATCATAGAAGATGTCCAGGATAGAATATTTATATGTGAAACCTCTCTTCCTTCAATATTCTTTCCTGAATTGTTCAAGTGACCAATACTATGTTTGCGAACTTTCAATAAATTTACCACCTATACTTCTTATATGAAGTCATTAATCCTGATGGGATAAGCATATGTAAAATACATAATTTCAGATTTAGGATATTCAATTCATTCAACCACTTACTGATAGGATATTAGTGAAGCACGAGAGTAAATGACAAACTACTCCAAAAAGATATAAGTGAAGATCAATGAGTAGTTGAATAATTATGTGGCTATGTGAAGACTCTCTTTCACTTCAAATTTTTAGATATTGGGATATTAAACAGTAAGAAAACAAAATAAAATGACATTGCAAGGATAGCACATATCATGTGAAGAAGCAAAAACTTAGGCTCAACGAAAACTGACCGATGGTTGTTGGGGAAGAAAGGTGGGATGCCAATCGGGGAATCCCCAAGATTAGATGCTTGACACTCTTGAAATAATATCTTGGGATGCCTTGGGAATCCCCAAGCTTGAGATTTTGTGTCTCCTTAATTCCTCTCATTTCATGGTTTCCCTAGATCTCAAAAACTTCATCCACACAAAAGTCCACAAGAACTCGCGAGATAAGTTACTATAAATCCATGCAAAACCTTATCATTCTCTATTGTAGAAAATCACCGAAATTATAATTTGACATTGCATATTAAATTCCTCTGCATATTTAATACTCCTATACTCAAATAGAACCATTAAACAAGCAAACATATGCAAACAATTCAATCATAGCAGCAATTTGTCTAAACAGAATAGTCTATAAATAATGAAGAATGATCCTTACTTATCTAACTCAAAAAAATCTAAAAATTTACCACACTGTATAGAATTTATCGTAGCTTACTATGCAAAAAGTTTCAATATCTTATCACATTCTGACTTTTCTCGGAATTTTTTTTGCAACAATGTTAAACTTTCTGTTTTCAAACAGCAACATATAGACTTGCAAAATAAGCATGGTGAAGGCTATCCTTGACATCTTTATTGAAATAAAAGATACAAAACCTTATTCTAAATAACAACAAGCAAATCTAAACAAAAGAAAATGACGCTCCAAGCAAAACACACATATCATGTGACGAATAAAAATAAAGCTCCAAGTGAGATTGCCGATAATGTTGACGACGAAAGAGGGGATGCCTTCTGGGGCATCCCCAAGCTTAATTGCTTGGATCTTCCTTGAATATTTCCTTGGGATTCCGTGGGCATCCCCAAGCTTAGGATCTTTCCACTCCTTATTCTCCACATATCGATATCTCAAACTGGAAAACTTCAATCTCACAAAACTTAACGGGACATCGTGAGATGCGTTAGTATAATAAAGAGCAAATAATTCACTTTGTTACTGCCAAGACAAGATTCA
>NW_021211696.1:0-1392 GCF_002162155.2 Triticum dicoccoides | reverse complement strand
AAATGTATTTGAGGCTTTTGTGATCCGTATATATCTCACATCGATTCCCAAGTAGAAAATGCCTCCATTCCTTGAGTGCATGAATAACTGCTGCCATTTCTAAATCATGAGTGGGATAATTTTCCTCGTGTTTGCGAAGTTGCCTTGAAGCGTAGGCGACAACCTTGCCTTCTTGCATCAACACGCATCCGAGACCCTTTCTGGATGCGTCACAAAATACTTCAAAATTCTTGTGTATATCGGGTACAATTAATACTGGTGCTGTTGTTAATTTCCGCTTTAGCTCTTGGAAACTTTTCTCGCAGGCTTCTGTCCATTCAAACTTCTTATCTTTCTTGAGTAACTGTGTCATAGGCTTGGATATGGTGGAAAATCCTTCAATAAATCTGCGGTAATACCCTGCCATTCCCAAGAAACTTCGTATGTCTGTTACGCTGGCTGGTGACTTCCAGTCAAGTACGGCCTTGACTTTCTCTGGGTTCACTGCTATACCGTCTTGAGTCAGCACGTGGCCTAGAAAACCTACTTGTCTTACCAAAATTCGCACTTGCTGAACTTGGCATACAATTGGTGTTTCCTTAGCTCTCCTAGTACAATCCTGAGATGTTCTGCGTGCTCTTCTGGTGTTTTGGAGTATACCAGAATATCGTCGATGAATACTACGACGAATTTGTCCATAAACTTCATAAATACTTTGTTCATGAGGTGAACAAAATATGCCGGGGCGTTAGTTAATCCAAATGGCATCACTGTGAACTCGTACAGTCCATATCTGGAGGTGAAGGCTGTTTTGGGGATATCTTCCGTTCGTACCTTCAATTGATGGTATCCTGACCTTAAGTCAATTTTTGAGAATACCCTGGCCTGAGCAAGTTGATCAAACAAATCGTTTATCCTTGGCATCGGGTATTTGTTTTTGACTATGACCATGTTAAGTGCTTGATAGTCGATACACAATCTCAGCGTTCCATCCTTCTTCTTGGCAAATAAAATTGGTGATCCCCAAGGTGAGGAGCTGGCCCGAATGTATCCTTTATCCAGTAATTCCTTTATTTGCTTCTTCAATTCGATCAACTCGGATGGTGCCATTCTGTATGGTTTCTTGTATATGGGGGTGGTTCCTGGTGCTAGCTCAATGCGGAATTCTATTTCTCGATCTGGTGGCATGCCTGGCAGCTCTTCAGGGAATACATCTGGAAATTCACACACTACTGGAACCTTGTTTAGCTCAGAAACGTCCACCTTATTTAATCTCGGTTGCCGGGGTCTTTTTCCTTCCTTGGCTGATACTCTTATTGTCTTCCCTTGGTGGTGTGTGAGAATCACGGTCCTGTTGAAACAGTCGATAAAACCTTTATTGGTGGTTAGCCAATCCATCCCTAGGATGACATC
>NW_021211695.1:0-1154 GCF_002162155.2 Triticum dicoccoides | reverse complement strand
ATGTTGATCGTATCTTCTATACAACTCATGCTCGACCTTTCGGTCTTCTGTGTTCCGAGGCCATGTCTGTACATGCTAGGCTCGTCAAGTCAACCTAAGTGTTTGCATGTGTAAATCTGTCTTACACCCGTTGTATGTGAACGTCTGAATAAAACACCCGATCATCACGTGGTGTTTTGAAACAGCGAACTGTCGCAACGGTGCACAGTTAGGGGGAACACTTCTTGAATTTATTGTGAGGGATCATCTTATTTACTACCGTCGTTCTAAGTAAACAAGATGCAAAACATGATAAACATCACATGCAATCAAATAATAAACGTGACATGATATGGCCAATATCACATAGCTCCTTTGATCTCCATCTTGGGGCTCCATGATCATCTTGTCACCGGCTTGACACCATGATCTCCATCATCATGATCTCCATCATCGTGTCTCCATGTTGCTCGCCAACTATTACTTCTACTACTATGGCTAACGCGTTTAGCAATAAAGTAAAGTAATTTACATGGCATTTCTTGATGACACGCAGGTCATATAAAAGAATAAAGACAGCTCCTATGGCTCCTGCCGGTTGTCATACTCATCGACATGCAAGTCGTGAATCCTATTACAATAGCATGAACATCTCATACATCACATATAGATCATTCATCATTCATCACAACTTTGGCCATATCATATCACAAACCACTTGCTGCAAAAACAAGTTAGATGTCCTCTAATTGTTGTTGCAAGTTTTACGTGGCTGAATTAGGGTTCTAGCAAGAACGTTTTCTTACCTACGTTAAAGCCACAACGTGATTTGTCAACTTCTATTTACCCTTCATAAGGACCCTGTTCATCGATTCCGCTCCAACTAAAGTAGGAGAGACAGACACCCGCCAACCACCTTATGCAACTAGTGCATGTTAGTCGGTGGAACCGGTCTCACGTAAGCGTACGTGTAAGGTTGGTCCGGGCCGCTTCATCCCACAATACCGCTGAAGCAAGAAAGGACTAGTAACGGCAAGAAAGTTGACAAATCTACGCCCACAACAAATTGTGTTCTACTCGCGCAAGAAGAACTACGCATAGACCTAGCTCATGATGCCACTGTTGGGGAACGTTGCAGAAAACAAAAAATTTCCTACTCGTTTCACCAAGATCAT